>NC_133658.1:445929190-446229190 GCF_037893015.1 Macrotis lagotis | reverse complement strand
CATATGTGTGTGCGCATGTGTTTAAACTCACATGAAGATATATACATACATGCACACATAAATATAGTGATATGGATATGGATGTATAGATATGTCTATACACAAAAACACAAGACACACACACACACACACACACACACACACACACACACACACACACACACACTGACTCTTGACTAGATTGTAAGATCCTGGAAGCCAGGAACTCTATCTTTTATTTTTGTATTTCCAATATCTACCACACTGTCTAGCTCATAAATATTTATTGATTGACTTATTTGAATAAGTTAAATGGAAGCCATTGTAATTGTTTTGTTTTTTCCTTTTTTTTAAAATCTGAGTCATATTTTCTATCATACTTTTTCATAATCTCTAATTCTACCTTTTTATCTAACCCACTGAGTATCAAAGTTTGTATTGACTTTGGAAGAAATTATCACCTTCTTTGTACTATATCTTTGCTATAATTGTTAGAGCACAAATTAATTTTATTTTCATTATAATCTTCTTGTTTATACTTATCATGAACATTGAAATATTCTATGACAAAATGACCTAGCAAATGTTAATTCTTGTTGCCTTTGGGCAAAACATTAAACCAAATTAATGTTAGCTTCTCTAAAGAACCATTCTTTTATTTAGAGAAATATTAGAGGGACCTCAGGAGACCACTCATCATATCTATACTTGAACAAATATCTCAGGTGTAACAAGTTTGATAAATTGTTTTTCAACTTCTTCAGAGAAAGGTCTTTTAATGTAGAAACTATTAAATCTGATCTTACTCTGACTGTATCTCCACAAAACTTGAATTGTTTCTTTCTGGCTGCTTGCAATATTTTCTTTTTGACCTGCAAGCTCTGAAATTTGGTTATAATATTCTGGGAGTTTTCATTTTGGAATCTCTTTCAGCTGATAATTCATAGGTTCTTTGAATTTCTATTTTACCTTCTGGTTCTAGACTATCAAGGTAGCTTTCCTTGGTAATTTTTTGAATGTTGATGTCTAAGACCTTTTTTTAATCATAGCTTTCAGTGGTCCAAAAACTTTTAAATTATTTCTCCTGTGTCTATTTTCCAGGTCAGTTGTTTTTCCAATGAGATATTTCACATTGTATTTTTTATCCTTGGTATTGTTTTATTGTTTCTTGATTTCCCCTATATTCATTAACTTTCATTTCCTCAATTCTAAATTTTAAGGAATTAATTTCTTCAATGATCTTTTGTGCCTCCTTTTCTATTTGGTCAATGCTACTTTTTAAGAACTTTTTTTTCCTTCAGTTAATTTCTGTTTGTCCATTGACTAATTCTTCTTTATAAGGCATACTTTTCATCATTATTTTTTTTTACTTCTTTTACCATTTGGCTTAGTCTGTTTTTATGGTGTTAATATCTTCAACATTTTTTGTGTCTCCTTTAAATAAGTTGCTGACTTATTTTCATGATTTTCTTGCATCACTCTTATAACCTCTCCCCAATTTTCCCTCTACCTTTCTTACTTTTTTAAAAAAAATTTTTAAATTTTTATTTTTTGTTCATTTATTTTATATTATTACAATAATCTTGTTGTGAGAGTAATCACAAACCCCCTTCCCCCAAAAAAGAATAGTGAGAGAGAAAAAAAGTGTACTTCAGTCTGTGTTCAGATTCCAATGGCTCTTTCTCTGGGATGAGTTGCCTTCCCCATCATAGCCACCAGAGAAGTTGCTTCAATATTTTTTCCACAGTTGTTATCACTATCTGTATTTCCCTCCACTCTATTTCTCCCCGTGCTTATCTATTCCATTCTCTCTCCTTTCATTTTTTCCCTGTTCAGAATTGTGTTGAGTACACTCTCCCATGACCTTCCCTCTCTTCTATCACCTATGCCCCACTTTCCTCCCTCCATTCCCATTACTTTCCCCTCCTTTTTCTCTAGGGTAAGATAGATTTCTATACCCTATTAAGTGTGTATGTTATTTCCTCTCTGAGCCATTTCTGATATTTGTACTACTTTTAAGACTAACTTATATTTGACAACATTTTTAAAAAGATTACTTGAGGACCAGAAAAAAAGTGGAATTTTCATGCTTATTTTCTCCATGGCTACATTTTGATGTGTAGCTTTTAAAAAGGACTTTGATTTCATTCCAAAGTCCAGAGTCTTGCCAGGATATAATCTTGGGAATAATCCACATTCCATAAAGAATGCTTATCAATTAAGCCATCTTATTTCAGAGTTAGTGACCTTCTGCAGAGTGAGGATCTAGCATTTTCCCAAGATTATCTCACTTAAAGGGAAAATAAACACTCCAACAGATTTTTCTAAGAGAAGTCTACCAAAAACCACTATGTTAAAATTAAATTACAATATATATTTAATGTAGGTAGAATGTAAACTCCTCAAGGGCAACTACTATTCCATCTTTTTCTTTTTTTACATGGGATATGGCATGAATGCTATCATATAATATAGGTTTTATAAAATTATTAATGTAATTTTAATTTTACATATGGAGATTTTTGTATGACTTACATGAGAAACTTTAGATAACTTTTAAACTATGACTTGTGATTTCTATTAAAAAAATTTTTTCCATCCAAAGGTGTGTATTGCATTCTCTGTATTCTTGCCCAACCTCGTCCATTTCTTTTAATAAATTTTATAAAGTAATATAACTCATAATCTCCCACAATTTTTCACCATACAACCTCGCAAATAAATGTATACTCTAAGCCAGTGATTTTTTATTTCCATAAATCTCTTCTTGATATTTCTTAAGGTTTGCTGACTAACATGTTTCTTGGATCTCCATGTTATGAAAGGTGACATATCAATTACATTTCTGAATGAAATTATTTTAATAGAGACAATATAAATTTGTCCATTCCTATCCCATTTTTCATATCAGTGCCTTTATTAGTAGGGCATTTGAAAGTAGTTTCCAATGCCAAATATAATCTCAATTTCCTTTTTATTCTAGATTTGTATTGTAGTTTATTATTGCCATGACAGGTCACTACGTGAAATAAACATATTGAGATGATTTAGAAATTATTCCTATATGAGAATTGAGTTATTTAGTGTCTTAAAATGAAACAAAGTTCATGTTTTGTGAATTAATTCTGTGCTCGTCCAGTGCCCATAGGTTCTTTTCCAGAGAAAAGTGTTCATACAAGCTTCTATGAATCTACAAGTTGTTAACTCTCATTCTTGAAATATATTTTCCAATGAATTTTTTATCATCTTCACTTATTACCATGTTGACAAAAAAAATCATTTTGTATTAAGCTAGATAAGCCACATGTTGACTTAATTCAGAGTTTTTTTGGAGTTCTTTGTAGAATTTCTCGACCTCTATACTGTGAAATGTTATTGGTACCTAAGTTACACATATTTTCATGATGGCTTTTTGTCTTTGTTTAAAATTTTCCTTTATTATTATAAATGACAGATTTATATCAACAAACCTGAACAGGGCCATTTATAGAGAGGAATTCAATACGAAGACATGGGTATAAAAAGTCTATACTTTTATTTTTTATTTATATATTTAAAATTTAACATGATAGTTTCAATGATTATTCTGGCTGTGTTTATGTTTTAATTTCCTTTTTAATCTAAATTTAATTTTTAAAATTTATTTTAATTTAAATTTAAATATTTCAATTATTTAAATTTAATTTAATAAATTTTTTAATTAAAAAATAATTCATTGGTATTTGTCTTTCCTTTCTTTTTTTATTATTTGGGGCCAGTAACATTATTCCCCTGCTGGGCTTCCTAATTCTGTTCTTTCAAATCCTTTTTTTTTTTTTTTTTTTTTTTTTTTTTAGTTTTTGCAAGGCAATGGGGTTAAGGGCTTGCCCAAGGCCACACAGCTAGATAATCATTAAGTGTCTGATCTCGGATTTGAATTCAAGTAATCCTGACTCCAGGGCTGGTGGTCTATCCACTGTGCCACCTAGCCACCCCTAAATCCTCTTTTTTCTAGCAAATAAACATAATCCTAGAAAAATGAATCCACATGTCTGTATCTAAAAGTATCTAGTCTATCACAGCTTGAAGTAGGAAGTATAATTGTAATTTTCTAAAGTCATGATTTTCATTGCACTTATCTGAGTTTTTAAGTCTTTCAAAGTTCTTTTTCCTTCACAATGTTGTAGCGATTGTATAGATTGTTCTGGTTTGGTATGCTCCTCTTTGTATAAATTCCTACAAATTCTCCTGTGTTGCTCTGAATCCATCCTTTTTGTCATTTCTTATGGAAAAGTAATATTCCATTACATTCATCTGCCATAATTTGTTCAACTATTCCTTAAATGATAAATAACTACTTGGTTTCCATACCTTTGTTATGGCAAAAAAAAAATATGTTTATGTTTATGAAGTTTTCCCTCTTCCCAGAGATCTTTCTTTTATCTGTTTGACATTTAAGCCTAATAATGGTATCACTGGGTCAAAGAATGCTCACATTTTAGTGAGTTTCAGACAGTTGTAGAATGATTTCTAGAATGGCTTGATGACTTCACGGTTCCACCAAAATGTTCATCAGTATGCATGTCCTTCCATTGGTCCTTCAGCAACTGTCATTTTTCTTATCTACCAATCTGATGAATGTGGAATTGAACCTCAAGTTGTAGTTTGCATTTCTCTTATCATTAATGATTTGGAGCATTTTAATGTAGTTCTCAATACTTTGCTTTTTTCTTCTGATAACATTCTATTCATCTATGTATAATGGAATAATTTATTTTTATGTATTTCTACCAATTATTATATAAAATTTGATTATCATAACGTTATCTGAAAAAGATGCTACTTACAAAAAAAGTTTCAATAGTTAAATGCTTCTTACCTATCTTCATTTGATTTTATATATTCCAAATTGTTGATATGTCTCCTCTGATTCTTATTTCTTTTCTTTGTTTCCCCTAAGCATGTAAAAGACATCATAATATGTTTCTACAATGTGTTTATATTGTCTTAACTCTAGACCATGTATATTTAAAGATCATCCTCTACTAGGATGTTTCCTTAACACATACTTCCAATATCAAGTAGTGATTTCTCAGATTGTCTGCTGCCCTAACTCTTTTAGGTCTGTACTCACACTACCACATATATTGTTCATGGGTACTTCCCTTTAAACAGTCAAGTAAGATTATACAGCAGGCAGTTAGGTGGCACAGTGGAAGGAATGTTAGGCTAGGAGTAAGGAAGACTCATTTCCTGCTCTCCCCCACCCCATCCCTAAGATAATTGGGTTAAAGTGATTTGCCTAGGTCACACAGTTTGTAAATGTCTGAGGCTAAGGTTGAACTCAGTTCCTCCCTCCTTCCAAGCCTGGTACTCTTATCCACTGCACCCCTTAGCTGCCCCTGAGATTCATTTTCCTGCACTCAAATTCAGCCTCAGACGTTTTCTAGTTTAGTGATTGTGAGCAAATTACCTAACCCTTTTTCAGTTTTCTAATCTATAAAATGAGCTAGAGAAGGAAGTGACAAACCACTTCATATCTTTGCCAAGGAACCCTAAAAGTCAGACACAGCTAAAAAAGTATTAAACAATAACAAAATGAGCACTGTCTCTATCAGTAAAGGGCTTTGGTTCAAATTAAATGTTATACTTATTTCCTCTCTCACCTTGAGCAAGCCACTTAACTACACTAGACCTTAATTTCTTCATATGCTAAATGGATTAGATCTATCTCTATCCTATGGAAAATCATCAAATAGTCTAATTACCTCCTAGTAAAGTCATTTACATAAGGCAGCCAGGTGGTTGAGTGGATATAGTATAGGACTTGAAGTCAGGAAAACTCATTTTTCTGGGTTCAAATCTGATCTCAGAATTTAGCAATTATGTGACCCTGAGCAAGTCACTTCACCCTTTTTAATCTCAGTTTCCTCATCTGTAAAATGAAGTGAAGAAGGAAATGGAAAAAACACTCTATTATCTTTGTCAAGAAAACCCCAATGAGGGCAGCTAGGTGGCACAGTGGATAGAGCCTGGAGTCAAAAGGACCTGAATTCAAATGTGACCTCAGACACTTAATAATTACCTAGCTGTGTGACCTTGGGCAAGTCATTGCCTCACAAAAAAAATCACAACAAAACAATGAGGATACAAAGAGTCAGACAGCACTGGAAAAAACTGAACAACAAAAACAGTACTGGAAAAGCCAAACTCCCTCTATGCTATAAACTTAGGACATACTCTGTCACAAATGCCCATAATTTCCATGAGAAGACTAAGTTTAAACTTAGAATGCAATGCTAACAACACACATGTGAGATATACATGTGCCAAAGGCAATTCACACTCCTAATAATAAAGGATATGAAAGTCCTTTCAGTCTTCATAGTCTTCACAGTTCACATTCAACTTCTTACCTTGTTTTCATAGTATGTTGTAGGAGTGTAGCTCAGAGAGTTTCCATGAATCTTCTCTCCATAGGCTGACTTCTTAGCTACCAGGTGCCATGCTTCTTGAAGCTGTTTTTTCCCTTAAGCAATTATCTATGTCTGTTGAATATGTATCTCTGTTGTTTAATGCACAGTCTCTTCCTAATCTAGTCATTCCCCCTTAAAAGTTGCATATTCAAAAGGTTGGAGGATAAGAAAGAAATGTTTTCTTCCACCTCTAGGTATCTTCTCTACATGCAGGTATTGGTTTGAAATGTCTCCTATTCTTAAGAACTGCTGTAATTCTTCCAAGGTTTAGCCATATAAACATCTAGAAGTATGGTTAATTTGATTGTTCAGTAAATTGATTGTTGCCTTCAGTAAGAGAAGTATTTCCACCTCAAAAATGGATTAGTAATCATCTTTTACAATTAGTTAAACAACTCATTAACACAGCTATAATTACAATTTGGGCCTTCTATGACTACACTGATTGAATGAAGAATATGGAGAAAATCACATATAAATCTAATTGCTTCAAGAATGCTTTTTGCAACATACTCTTTAATCCAGGCTAGGTCTTTTCTTTAAGAGAGCATAAGAAAGGGGAAAAAATTCACACATTCAAAAATATTTGTAGCAGCTATTTTTGTATCAGAAAAGGATTAGAAATCAAGGGAATGTCCATCAATTGGGGAATCACTGAGCAAACTATGATACATGAATGTGATGGAGTACTACTGTTCTATAAGAAATCATGAGTTGGGGTGGCTAGGAGGTGCAGTGGATAGAGCACCAGTCTTGTAATCAGGAGTACCTGAGTTCAAATCCGGCCTCAGACACTTAATAATTACCTAGCTGTGTGGCCTTGGGCAAGCCACTTAACCCTGTTGCCTTGCAAAAACTAAAAGAAATTTTAAAAAGACAAACAAAAAAGAAATCATGAATGGCCAGACTTCAGAAAATCATGGAAAGACTTGTATGAACAGATACTGAGTGAAGTGAACAGACATTGTACATTGTACATATTAACAACATTATTATCATCTACGATAAATTTGCTGTTTTCAGCAGCACAGTGATCAAAGACAATTCTAAAGGACTTTAGATGGAAAATACTATCCATATACAAAGAAAGAACTATCGAGTTTGAATGCAGCTCAAAGCATACTATTTTCAATTTTTAAAATTTTTTTGTTTTAAATTTTTTCCCTCTCATGGTTTTTTCTTTTTTGTTCTGATTTTTCTTTCACAATTTAATTAATTTGGAAATTTTTTAACATAGTTATATGTGTATAACGTATTAAAATTGCTCAAGGTGAATTGTGAATGGATGAGGGAGAAATAAATATTTATAAATACATGTGTGTGTGCATGTGTGTATGTGTGTGTGTGTGTGTGTGTGTGTGTGTGTACTGTCTGTCAGTGTTGGATCTTGAGTAAATCATTTGACCTCAATAATTCTCAATTTCTTCATCTGTTAAACAGAAATAATGGTAGTATCTGCCTCACTGAGTTGTTGTCAGTATCAAATGAAATAATAAGCAAAGCACATTGAAAGTCATAAAGCACTATACAAATTTTAGCTATTACTATTATTTGCCACTATCATGTTTAATGACATTCCTGTGTTCATTAAAGATCATGTTATTATGTTCATATATTTCTGTTTCTTGTTGATTCACTTATTGATCTACTGATCAATTTTTCTATTTTTTTAACTTCTGAGAAATGATTTTGATAATTATTGCTTTGTAATATAGTTTGGCTGTATTGGTTTTGTTTTGTAAACCATTTTAATTTAATTTAACCAAAATTATCTATTTTTACCTCTCATGATACCTTATCTCTTCTTTGATCACCAACTCTTTCTTTATACATAAATCTGACAGGTAATTCTTTACATGCTCCACTAATCTGCTTATTATATCACCTTCTTTATATAAATCATGTACTCATTTTGAACTTATGAAATGATGATCCATGCCTTGTTTCTGCCAAACTCCTTTCCAGTTTTGGTAGCAGTTTGGGTCATATGGCATATTTTTACCTAATGGTTTTGATGTCTGGGTTTATCAAAATTAGATTACTGTGGTCTTTTACTTCTCTTTATTGTATCTATTTTATTCCATTGAGCAATTACTCTATTTCTTATACAGTACAGGATTGTTTTGATGATAATCACTTTGTGGTATAGTTTGAGATCTGGTATTCTAGCAATTCTACACTGGATAACAGTTTATCTGCTAAATTTGATGCTGGTTTTCCTTGTTCCTTCTGATGCATTTAAGGTTCTACTTGCATGGTTGTGGGGAATCTGGGCACTTTTTGATTTAAACATGTCATCATCTTTCCATAGTCCCCAATTATATGAAATAGTAAGTTGCTTTACATTTTCCTCATTTCTTCCCTAGTATATTTCTCTTTCCTCTCTTAAAATTAAAAAAAATAGAAGAAAACCACCCCAATATCATGTATATCTTATTTGATTGTCTCAATGATCCCTGAAGACAAGAATATTATGAATATTCACTTTTTTCTTTTTTCTGGTCGAATCCAAATAGTTTTTAATTATTTAGCATTTTTCCAGTTGTTAGACCATTCTAGAATTCTCCTAGTTCCCATGTTTGTATTTCAAAGTCTCTATATAGCTTTCATCTTTTCATCTGGAATACTTTAAAGTCCTTCATTCTATTAAAATACATTTTATTCCCCACAGATTTTCAGGATAATTATTTTTAGTTGTAAGACTTTATCTTTTGCCTTTGGGGATATCATATTCCAATTTTTTTCCCCCTTTATAATGGTCACTACTAATCATTGTGTAAAATAGACTATGGTTGCTTGCTGTTAAAGTCTTCACTTCTTAACTACAATTTTTTTTGTTCTTTGACTTGAAAGTTCTGGATTTTGGTTATGATATCCCTAAGTGTTTTCAGTTTGGATTTTCATTGGGAAAGTAATAAGTGAATTCTTTTTATTTTCCTTTGCTCTTGGTTTTTAATAAATAGATCTTAGAAGTTTTATCATTTTTCTTGAAATATATTGTACACACTTTTTGGTCAATTTTTAGAGAACTGGATTTTTCTTAAATTCTCTTCTCAATCTATTCTCCACTCTTTTTAAAATAATAAATATTTTAAAATATTTTCTTTATTTTTTCAATATTTTGACTATTCTAATATCTGTTGTTGTCTCATGAAAACATTGAGTACCATTTGCCTAACTCTGTACCTTGAACCCACTATTTGGTAAAATTTTCCTGTCATCTGTACTGTTGCTTATTCTCTTTTCAATTTATCTCCTAAACTATAGTTTCATTTATAATTTTAATTTTTAATCTCTTTTTTAATTTTCTTGCAGAAACTCTTATAATTCTTGTAGTCAATTAATTTTTTTTCCTCTGAGGATTTGCTTATTAGTTGTGTGTTTTTCTTCTGGGTTTTGTAGTTCTTTATCCTTAGATCTTAGATTGGGATTTTTGTTTAAGGAAGACTTCCCTATCAGTCTTGGAAAGATAGAATAGCTTTTGTTTTTGAACCTATTCTTTTTTTTTTTTGATCAGTGGCTATTGAATCCCACCCTGTGATTTTTTCCTTCACTTCTGTATCAATCTTGTGGTGGTTCATTGTATATCCTGGCCTCAGCAAGTCTCTTTCTTTTTAATCTTTGTGCCATGCACAATTAGGATTTAGTTCTATCCTTTTTTTATATTCCTGACAAGCCTCAGTGGAATTTTGGTCATCACTCTGGTCTCATGCTTTCTGCATAGTCTCCCTGGTACTGAATCTCAGGCACCAATTTGGACCTTCTTCTACTTGACACTTAATGCTATAAAGTACTATTTCCATATCCTGTGCCCATTGTTCCATATTCCATTTCCATTTCCAACACACAGTGACCTAAGAGACATATTTCTGGTTTCAGAGTCCCAGTTATTAGAGTTTTACCTCGACTTGTGAATCTCCTTTCTCCCACCCCCAAATTCCCACAATTCAGAGGTTCAGTTGGTTTCAGGTCTGTTTGCAGGAGCTATTGATTACTTTCCTGGTATAACTCCTTTCCCCACCTTCCCATATTTACCTGCATTCATGTGGAATTGCCTGATGTAACCACCATATCAGCTTTCATCATTTTGTGGCTAAGTTTTAACAATGCTTAATTCTGTTTCCTGTCAGCTTTTATTATTGGTCTTCCTAGATTTCTTTTCAGATATTTGAGTTTTATGGGGGTAGAATTAGATTTCTCTGACTATTTATATCATCATCTTAATCAGAAATATCATAATGTAAAGTGTCCCATGATATTTATATATAATAAAGATAATTTTGCCAACTCTTGTATTAGTCTTTCCAAGGAAAACCTTTGAGTTGCGCCTTCCTTCTCTCAGCTCATTTCACTTATAGTGAGAATTCACTTATAGTAAGGTTGGTTTGATTCAGTTGCTCTGTTACTTTGCCTAAACAGGTTCATTGGATGTAGGTCTCACTTTGAGAGTACCAATAACTAAATTAGTATTTAAAGATGATCTAAAAAAATAGGTGAATATTAACAATTTCTGCCTTCTTTTCCACTATCCACTATCACTGACACTATAATCATAAGGAAACTAGGGTTTCAGAAACCTAAGAATCATTATTATACTTATTTCATATAGCCAAAGCATATCACCAAATATTCAGTCTTCTGATGATGCCCTTTAGTGAAATGCTTTGCTAAATTGGTCCTCAGAAAGAAGATAGTATGATATCAAAATATTCTTAAAACCTTTCCAACATGGTTTTATAAACCAGAGCTTTCTATCTCATTGGGAGATTGCGCATATATACAGAAAAGCTAAATAGCAATATAAAATATTATATTATGTCAAATTAGTTCTACTGACAATAAATATCCACAGCAATTTGGAGGAATGGTGTTACCAAATGATAAAGAATTTATAAAGGCCACTATGAAGGGAATACTTAACACTTTACTAACTTCAGAAACTCCATTTTATCATTTCCATTGCACTGAGCTGTCTCAAAAACACTCTACACTTCTGATTCTTGACATCCCAGATTTCCTTCATGACTCAGTAGAAGCATCATACATTGTCTTCCCATCGGAATGCAAGCTCCTTGAGGGCAGGCACTGCTCCATTGCTGTCTTTGCTCCCAAAAATGCCTTTTGCACTTCCTAGCATAGGTATCATTTAATAAGTATTTGTTAATTGGTTGTTAGAGTCTTGGAGTCAAAAAGGACCTTACCAACAAATCAATAGGATTTATTCTGGAATTTCCTTGACTAATCTAGTCTTTGCTTAAATATTTTAAGGATCATTAACTGTCTGGAAACTATTATTTTTTTTTGTATGAACTACAGTCAAACCTGTACTTAAGTGATTTATTTCTTTAACATAAGAATATTTAATTGTCAATTTTTAAAATTTTTTCTTGAGTCTGTTATTTATCATATCATTTCCCCTATTACTTTTGTGTCATCCAGTATTTAATATGTATTACTTCAATGCACTGATATAAGTTATTAATAAAAATATTGAACAAGATGTCATATTGCTTATCATTCAAGATCAAAACAGATCATTTTAACCAATACTCTTTGTATACAATTGTCAAACAAACTTTAAATCCAAACTGCTGTCTTCTAATGTATTTTAAAAATAAAAGAACAAATGAAAACTATTACTAAACATTTATAATATAACCTTTCCCTTCTCATCTCTCCCTCTTGGCATCCGCTGTGCTTTAAGTTAGAGCTAAAGTCCTGTCTTCTTTAAGAAGCCTCTCTTGGTGTCTTCCCTCTGAGTCTGTTTTTAATTTATCCTTTATATATTTTGTTTGTTCATAATTGCTTGGATTTTGACTCCCCCAGTATACCATGAGATCTCTGAGAGCAAGGACTCTATATTTTACCTTCCTTTGTATTCCCCTGTATTTATAATATACAAGAAATTTGCTTAGATTTGAAGATTGCTTAGATAGAAAAGCAACTCTTTCAGAGTTCACATGAAGGGCATGAACCAAAATGGCACTCTTTAGGATTTAAGTCTTCATAGACAGTAACCCACTGGGCTGTATTTGTCCTTATAACCACTATTCTATGGCTCTTCCTGCTCAAATTTCACCAACTGATATGCCCATACTTTCATCTGCCTTAACTCTTTTCTCTCTAAACTTTCAGGACATTCCTTTCTCTTGGTTCTTTTCCTACCTATCCAACCACTCTTTCTGAATTCTTATTCAGAACGTATGTAAATCATAGGTGTCCTTCAGGCTTCTTTTCTGGGCCTTCTTCTCTTCTCCTTCAGAACTATTTCGTGATTTCATAAGCTTTTGTATGATTCTCAAATCTATCTATTCTACCCAAATCTCTCTATTGACCTGCAATCATATATTTTCAGCTGTCTTACCAACATCTCTAACTGGATATCCAGTAGAAAACTTAAAATCAATATATCCAAAACAGAACTCAGTCTCTTTTCCTCTAAGCCCTCTGCCTCTCTTACATTTTCTATTACTGTAGGACAATATCATCCTCCTGACCATCAGGCATGTAGCCTAGAGGTCATCTTTGAGTCCTTACTTTCTCTTACTCCTCTTTTCTCCTCTGACATGACCTCTTCTCTCTACAAGCCCTTATCATCTTATATCCATATTATTGAAATAGCCCAATTATGTATCTGCTTGCTTCAAGCCTCTCTCTACTTTAATCTATGCTTCACTCAACCACAAAAACAATTTTCCAAAAGTACATGTTTGAACCCCTTCTCAAAAAACTCCAGTGACTCCTTATATCAATTACTAAACCAAAAAGCATTTATTGAAAGTCAACTGTATGCCAGGCTCTGTGCTTAACACAGGGAATATAATGAAAGGCAAAAGCGAGCCTTGTCCTTAAGGAGCTTGCATTTTAATGGAAAGGGGAGAGGACAACAAATAAACAAATAGATATAAAAAAATGAAAATTCAGGTTATATGGAAGGTAATATGAAAATAGAAGGCAACTAGGGGAGACGCTTCCTTTTAAAAGGTAGGATTTGGCAGCCAAGATGGCAGCATGAATGCAGGAATTCCCCAAAATTCGTTCCTCCCAGAAAAACTACAAAAGCCATCAAATTATGACTCTAGGCAAAATTTGGAGGGGCAGAACCCACAGAAAGACTGAATGATACAATTTCCCAGTCCAAGACAACTTAGAAGTTCCATGGGAAAGGTCTGTTCCACCAGGATGTGGGGTTGGAAAAAGCTGCAGCACAGCACAGCCAGGGCAGGCACCTGGGTCCTTGGCAGAGGGGGTACTTTCCAGACCTCTTGGCCCAGGGATCATTGAGGACAGCCAGAAAGGGGGATGAGAGAACTCTACTGTGTCAAAATGAGTGCAGAGTAGAGTACCGGCTTCAGAGTAGCCCTATGGTGAGAACTTGCCATCAGAGTTAGCAGAACTACCTATCATATCCAGAGCTCTCAGATCATAGATGATAAGGGGGCTGGGGGAGACTGCAGAGGTCTCTCTGCTCTCCCTGGGGCAAGACTCAGCTGTTTGCCCAGAATCAGATCCAGGTCACAATCTGGGCCCCCACAATACCACCCTAGACAAGCAGAGATTCTCTTCACAGATCCAGGGCAGAGGGGAGGCCCTGAACACAGGCAAGAGAGTAGTCAGGGTCTCCAATAAGTCCTTGGAGGAATTATGGTCCCTGTGGGTTGTCCCAAAAAAAAACTCCAAAGCCTTGGAAGTGTGGTAAATCAGTCATAGGCTGAGGAAATGAGCAAAATACATACTCAGATTATGACAAAATTAAAACTTCTATGTCCCAAACCTCCAAGAGAAATAGAAAATGGGCTCAGGCTATGAATGAGCTCAAAAATACTTTTAAAGGCAATTAAGTGAGATAGAAGGAAAATTAAGAGGAAAAATGAGAATGATGCAGATAAACCATGAAAATCAAGTCAGCAACTTGGTGAAAGAAATACAAAAAAACCTGAAGTAAATAAGATATTAAAAACCACTTTAGACTAAATGGAAAAAGCAACACAAAAGGCAAATGAGGAGAAGAATGCCTTGAAAAGGAGAATTGACCAGCTGGCAAAGGAAATAAAATAGCTTTCTGAAGAAAACAACTTCTTCAAATGCAGACTTTAAAAGAACTCAGGAAGAAATAAAACTATACTTAAAAAAAAACAAAAATTAGAAGAAAATGTGGAATATCTCACTGGGAAAACAAAATTCCTTGTAAACAAATCCAGGAAAGATAATTTTAAAATGATTGGGCTACCTGAAAGTTATGACCAGGAAAAGAGTCTAGACTTCATTTTTCAGTAAATAATATAGGAAAATGTCCTGAGATCCTAGAAGCAGAGAGTAAAATAGAAATTGAAGGAATTCCTAATCTCCTCCTGAAAAAGATCCCATAAGAAAAACTTCCAGGAATATTATAACCAAACTCCAAAACTCCCAAGTCAAAGAGAAAATACTAAAAGTTACCAGAAAAAACAATTCAACCACTCTGACTCTATAGTCAGGATTACACAGGATCTGGCAACATCTACATTAAGGACTCATAGTGCTTGGAATATGATATTCTAGAAGGCAAAATATCTTGGTTTACAACTGAGAATCAACTACCCAGCAAACTGAACATCCTCTTTCAGGGACAAAGATGGACTGTCAATGAAACAGGGGATTTTCAGACTTTCCTGCTGAAACAACCAGAGCTAAATAGAAAGTTTGATCTCCAAGTAAAGGCCTCAGGTGAACCATAGAGGGGGTAGACAAAAAGGATTAATTATGAGGAACTTAATGATGCTGAACTGTTTGTATTCCTGCATAAGAAAAATATACTGATAACTCATATGAACTTTCTCATTTATAAGAGCAGTTAGAAAGAGCATATATAGACAAGGCACAGGAAAAAGCTGAATATAATGATATAATATAGTTAAAAGATGAAATCAATGGGTGATAAAAGAAAGTACTGGGAGGAACAGAAAGGAGAGGAAAAAGGAGCTAAGAAATTTCACATAAGAGTGAAGAAAAAGCTTTTTCAATCAAGTAGAACAGGAGAAGGTGAAGGGGGATGAGTGAACCTTCATTCTCATCAGAAATGGGTCAGATAGGAAATAACATACAACATTTAATAGGTATAGAAATCTATCTTACCCTAGAGAAAAATGAGAGGAAAGGGATGGGATAAGGGGAAATGGGGGGAGAGAAGGGGGGAGTATGTGATAGAAGAGGGAAGATCATGGGAAAGGGTACTCAGATATAACATACTTCTGAACAGGGACAGGATGAAAGAAGAGAAAGAACTGAATAAATGAAAGTGGGGAGGAATAGAGTGAAGGGAAATACAGCTAGTGATAGCAACTGTGGGAAAAATATTGAAGCAACTTCTCTGGTGGCTATGATGGGGAAGGCAACTCATCCTAGAGACAGAGCCTTTGGAATCTGAACACAGACTGAAGTACACTTTTTTTCTCTCTCATTATTCTTGAGATTTCTCATATTTGGGGGAGGGGTATATTATTACTCTCACAACATGATTATTGTAATAATATATAATAAATAAACAAAAAATAAATGAAAATTAAGAATTAAAAAATAAAATAAAATAAATAAATAAATGAACGAATGAATAAATAAATAAATAAATGGTAGGATTTGGATTATGTCTTTAAGGAAGCCAGAAAACTAAGAAGTAAAGATAAAGAAAGAGGAAATTCCTGTCAATGTACAAGCACAGTGATGGTCAATGGAGTATATAAGTTGTACCTGAAATATAACTACATATACTCATTGATATAAGTGATAATTATTGGAAATTGTTACATACAATAAATATATATAGTTAAAGTTTTGTTTATATATTCATACATATGCTAATCTTTATGCATGTTGTATTAATAAGTGGCTCCATTACTATCATTATTGCATTGCTTTTGGCTTGTATTTATTTATTTATATGCCATTGTAATATGTACACAAAATGTGTCTTATATGTTAGACATGAGATCTATACAGAATTTGGGACTAATGAACTAATATGTTCAATCATATTTTTCATGGATATCAAATTGTGTGTGTGCTTACACACATAATCATATATTTATTTTCTTAAAAGTCAGCTAAAATTTTACTTTTGTCTCATGAGTAGTATCCAAAAGATAATAATAATAATAATAATAATAACCCTAAAACTCTTAATTGAATGCTAAAATTCTGAACTTTTGAATCTCTAGATCTTTTAAATAATATTTCTTAATTATTTAGGACCATCATGTAGAAAGAAAAATCAGGTAAGGAGATTAATAGGTGCTGTAACTTTGGTCTCTAAGGTTTCTTGAAACAAATTACCTATGGAATTCTGTGATAATGGCTCAGAGTTGAAACCATTGTTAGTATGGGTGGGAGGAAGAGTAGAGATGGGTATCAGGGATGAGAAAGGGCCAGGGAATTTCATTTGCCTGTTATATTTGATAACGTAGATTCTAGAAATTAGAAAAATACTGAAGTTTTTCCTCTTGTTTCAAGAGGCCTTCAGAGGCCTGTGATCACATTTCTGGTGTTTTGGTTGAATTCTTGGATTTTTTTTTTGATTTATCATAGTCTCCACAATCCTTTCTGAATTCCTTTTTCTTTTGAGACCTCTTATTATTTACTGTTAGGAAAACTTATGGTACACTCAAATGAAGAACTGACAGGATTTTCTACTCTACCTTAAATTCCTTTTGTATCAATGTACTGATAAAAGATCTCAAATGAACTACTCTTTTTTCATTTGTTTGCCAAGAGATATTTCTTTAATATCTCTCTAGATGCTTCTCTTTTGGCATAGTTTTGTGAACAATAGCTTTCAGTAGATAACAAGTCCTAATCACAAAGGGCTGGAAAATGGGACTAAGCTTAAGTAAACCTTACAGTTTCCGCCAGCTGGCCAGTAACTGAACAGTGCTTTCAGATGCCATTCAAAGGAAGGGAGAAGATAAGTAATATGTTGCTTTGCCTAAAAGATTTTTGTCTCTATGGACATTACCCATTCTGTGGACTTGCATTAAATTACTGATCCTGTCTTAGCTTCTGGCTGTATGCTTTGGATGCCATGGTCCAATTAGTTGGGATTTTGAGGTCAAATAATTTGTTTTGTGCTGATTGTTAGCTCTTCTGAAGCCTGTGATCACATTTCTGGTGTCTTGGTTGAATTCTTGGATTTTTTGGACTTATCATAGGCCCCACATCCTTTCTGAATTCCTTTTTCTTTTGAGACCTCTTATTATTTACTGTTAGGAAAACTTATGGTAACTTAAATGAAGAACTGACAGGATTTTCTACTCTACCTTACATTCTCTCAAAATAACATATTGTTTTAGCAAGAAATCAGTATTATAATAACCATTCAAATTCAGTTATTCTGCACTAACTGGGTGTATTTAAGACCTGAATATTTGATGGGTATGTGCTCATTTGAGATCTTCACATTTCATAAAGGAAATGAAAATGATTTTAGAAGAAAAGAATAAAAATTTCCAGTGGAAGATATAATAAAATCTATAAGCGGAAGTGTAAAGGCCATGTAATCTCTCAACCTGGGAGACAGTCTAACAAATTCTGAAGATTTCTAAAGGATGATTAAAAACAACAGTGTAGGTACAGCAGTATTCCAACCAAAAGAGAAAGAGTAACACTCTAGCTAAAAAGATCCCAATGCCAACCAGCTAAGACAAAGTGGTAAAATATTGCAGCTGCCCACAAAAGACCGAGTAATGGATCAATATATCTAGCTGAGACTGTAGCTGAGATGAACTAGCCAATCTTCATTCATCATTAACAGTAGGCCCCACTTCAACAGGACACTCAAGAGAAGGAATACTCAGGCCCTACAATTCCTGAGTAGTGAGTTTCCTTGCTTAAGATTATTCCCCACCTCATTACCATTGTATTTTATGTTTGGTCCAAGTCTTCCTCCTGCAGACTCTATGTGTGGTTGTGGAAGAGGATACTACAGTTGGAGGGAGGTGGGGGATGTTTCCTAAGTACTATTCTTGGTATACAATTTAAGTAAATAAATACCTTTGCAAAGAATTAACTGTTAAGGGAAAACACATCAATTGGGAATTCATTAGCTACAATTTTAGGTGCATAGTTATCCTTAGGTTTATCTCTAGATCCTCAAGAGAAATAACAGTTGCCTCTCTGGGATACCCAATCTGTCAATGGGAACATTTGAGTAATGAGCAAAGAAAGGGTATTAGAGATTATTTCATCTGACTTTTGCAACAACATTGAGAAATATGGGATTGTTCATAATCAGTTATCAAAGTAGGTGTGAAAAGCAAAATTTGGACACAAGTTCCTGCTTTCTCTCAGTTCATCATTCTTTATACCAAATCATATGCTTCATGTAGAACTTCAATATATTTCACATTTTTAAACTATAATTACCACCATTTTAGATAAATCACTGACAAAGATATGTGAAAGCAATATCTTAATGTGTTCTTCCTTGAATGAAGCATTAATTTTTTTCCTTATATAGTATTGAAACCATCCTTTAATCTTGATTGTATCAAAAAACTTAAGGTTGGGGTTACCGATATCACCTCCTAGTCACTGGTACAAAAGAGTGACAAGAGGTTCAAGGTTTTCTTTGATTTTTGGTTGTTGGACAAACTAAAGGGAACTTAGGAAATGAGGGAGCTTCACTTGGCTAATTCATTGAGGTATCCTTGGTGCCTACCCTCTTTGAATAGCTTTCTGTTCTGTTCAAGTTAATCTTTTGTTAATATTTCAATGAATCTTTGAGTTATTCATTTTGTTGCAAAGGAAAACATAAACTACCAGGGAACTGCTTTAAGTTAAACCCAACCTAGAACAATCAGTGGTCTTTTATAATCAGAACAGTATGATCCTATTGAAGTAGAGAATGAGCAGTGCAGAAGAGTTGATGAACCTAGATTGACCTTCATGCTTCTTGTGGTGCTTTTGGTAATGCCTCTAATGATGGCAATTTCTTACTGGGAGGTATATCTACCTCACTCTACTCCAGAAAATTAAAGAATAAACTATTTCTGATCATTAAGCAGGTGTATTGGAGAGGCCTGTTCTTTAGAACTTGTTTGTCTTCAAGTTAATCAGGAATGATTGAATTTGGGGGACCTTAAAGTGATTTTTCTTTCATTAAAAAAGGAAAATACAGAAGAATTCCCTTGTTGATATTTTCTTTGTATAATAGTCACCATTATCTAATTGCCTTAGTAGAGGTACAGGTCCCCTCTATCATATTTGCATGTGATTGGAGATATAGCTTTTTGTTTTGGGAATTTTTCTTAAATTACTAAATAAGATAAATAAGAAGTCCTCCTCCCCATAACTTGATATAAACATATCCAACTAGCTAAGAGGTAGCATGAAGCACCACGACAGGGACAAATGCAAACCAAGAAATGCCCCTAGAATTTTAAGATTATCTGAAAGAACTGTTCAATGTGTGAAGTGTATGTGTGTATGTGTATGTAATTTATATAACATACTTATGAAATATATATAAATACATATTCATATGTGTATATGCACATGTTGTACATATTTAAGGGTATATGGTTAGGTCAAGAACATCTCAAGTGTTTCCTCCAAAGGAGACTTTCATTCTTATCATAAGGGGAAACAAGTAGTTAGAGCTAGAGGCTATTTCTCTGCTCTCCTCAAAGAAAGGGATTCCTGAACTGAAATTTTATCTGTCTTCTCCCTTAAATTTAATTTCTCCCTAATGAATTTAAGTTCAAGTTAAACCCTTATTTATTACTGGAAAAAAGGGAGTTCCAAGATGTATATTCTAAGATTGACTCCTTTCTCAACAAAAATCAGTTCCACAGTAAACACACATAGCAAATAGCAAAGAGAAGTCAAATGAAAACATAAATCAGAGCAAATATATGAATAAGAATGTATCCCAAAAAATGTAGATTAAAGAAGCTCTTCTAATGAAAGTGAGGTAACTTCTCAGAGAGTCCTATATCTCACCAAAGGGAAGTTCCACAAATTCTCTCATGGAACTCATGGTAGATAGGGACATGGAGACTGTGAGTTCCTCTTATGTAAGCTTCTTCTCAGTCTTTTTTCACTCTGGGCATAGGATACAGGATTGTGAATTGGCATTATACTTCTCTCTGAAAGCTAGGAACGAGAAGAGACTGAAAAGATTAGCACTTTTTCTCTCCCATTCTTGACAAATCCAATCCACCCCTTATGCAGGCCCAAGGCACTGATCTCTACCAGTAAAGATAGAGTCTCAAATCCATAGTCTTTGGGGTTCAGCTTGCATATGCGCATGTGTGAATAAATGTATGCACCTTTGGACATATACTCATACATATGTATGTATAATATTGTGACAATTCTTTGGTATGAAGGAGTCTCTAGTGGGAGGATGTAGGTTTCATATATTGATCCTTGATTTATTCAACTGGGTACCTCAGTGCCACTCTCCTTCAGCATAGTTAAGATTATCAATAGGTTGTCTTTGATGGGGTACACAATTTATGTCTAAGAGAGGCCCATGGATCAGAGATGTTAGAGAAAACAATGAGTTTAGATGCTAAAGGCAATTGCATGGTCCCAGTGCCTCAGGCATGCAGCCACATTTTGTCTCTCTATGCCTGTTTCCTTATATTTAAAATGAGGGATTTTGAATAGATGATTTCTAGGTCTTTTTCCAGTTTTGATTCTTTTACCCTTCCAATCTTCATTACAGGAAAGACTTTTCTTGTCTCAAACAGTCAGCATGGCATAAAGGAAAGAATACTTCAAAAAAGTATTTTAGAGTCATAGAACTTGATTTCAGTGAATATGCTCCATGGTATTTTTGTGAAAATCAAAAGGGAAAACATATAAATCAGTCTGTCAACCATAAGGTACTACAAGGTTGTTCTTATTATTATTGTTTAAAGAGCTTGCAAAATTTCTTAAGAGAAATGAGTCAGTATAAGGACCCAAGAGCCATGAATAAAAGAAATACTTATCACTAAGATTACCTTATTTTTAGAAAAAAAAATGTATTTCCTCCTTTTTGACTTCATAATGATGATCCCTGAATTTTCTTTCCCTTCTTATATATTTTTAGTCACAGGTGAAATGATAAAGAGAAATTCTCTCAGGCTATTTTCTTATTCCTACTTGTTTTCTCTGTGATGAAATTAGGTCCCTGAAACTCACCATATAGTTTTTTTTTGTTTGTTTTGTTTTGAAATTCAATACTATGAAATGGTAACTGTGACATGAAGAACCTTTTGAAAACTTTGAAGGAAACCTTTTCAAACCAAAGGACATGATCCACTGGACTGTTATTTATTTACTGAATGTTTGGAATCCAGGGGCCCTATGCTAAGATTCAAAGAAAGAATCAGTAATAGAGTTTCATTTGTCTATTAAGTCATTCCTAAGAGTCACAACACCTTTTTTAGAATATTCTATATTCCAGAGCAGAAGAATTTGAGACTTCTAGTTGCAAAATACCAATTCAGTTCATAATGTATCTATCTTTACAGGCCACAGTGCCAATAAGGATTCATCAAGGATGATAGCATTAGTAGCAACTTAAACGTATATCTACTCTGACAAATGGTCACCTAGTCTTTATTTTAATATCACTAATAAAGTGGAACTCAGTACCTCCCAAGATTCCCATTCTAATTTTGACTAGCTGTGATTGTTAGAAATTTTTTTCTCCTTAAAATGAGCTTAAATATGCCTCCCTATATAATCTACTCTCTTATCCTTGTTCTTCTCTCTGGGGCTAAGCAGCATAAGTCTAGTGCCTCTTCTACATGTCAACCCTTCAAATACATGAAAGTAGCTATCATGTCTACTAAAAATAATTTATCTCTTCACCAGGCTTATCTATATTTAATTCGATTTATCCTTACATGACATGGTCTTCAATTATTTTTAAATTGTTTCACAATCCTCGGTACCCATTCCATTTTGTCTTTCTTCTTAGAGTAGCATACTGAACACAGTAACCATAACAATTCCCATAATAGAATACAGTTCTAATCAACACAAGATGTAAAAATATAATAACCTACTTTTGTAACTCTATTAATTTAGTTTCAGAGCACATAAGTCATACATTTGACTAATATTATATTTAAATTTATATTAAATTATATTTATATTTAAAATCCCTATATTTTTAATTTCAGTTGTTGATCTGGCTAATACTGTGTACTTGAGACAGTTGATATTTATTTTTGTATCCTGACTTTATCATTTATTGTGATATCTCTCAATTTTGTATCATCTATAAATTTGACAAGTACACATTCTATGTCTTTATTAAAGTTATTGATAAAAATGTTAAAGTCAAAAGCACCTGAAATCTAAGAGCATTTCACTAGATATTCCTTCTAATTAGGTGTGGACATGTTCATTTCCAGAATGATTATTACTTTTGAGAGGAAAAGTGATAAGAAATAAAATTGTATCCTCATTTCTCTTGACATATGCCCAATTTGAGGTGGAAGATATTTGGCAAGTATAAAAAAAGGTTTGAGTAACAAAGTGGGTCTGGAGAGTCAGTAAGACTCATCTTCTTGAGTCAAAACTTGGCCTCAGAATCTGTGTGACATTGGATATGTCACTTAATACTGTTTGCCTCAGTTTCCTCATCTGTAAAATGAGCTAGAGAAGGAAATGGAAAACCACTCCAGTATTTTTGCAAATAAAACCCCTAATGGAATCACATAGTATTGGATACTACTGATACAACTCAACAACAATAAAGTTTACAAGACTCTCATCATTCAGGGTCATCGACCTAAATATGTCAAATTACAAATTAAGTCATAAGTCACAAGTGAAAAAAAACAAAACCACAATGTAAATTTTGAAATGATTATTGTTGACCAAGAGAATGAAGTCCTTTTTTAGGTTTTCTAAAAATAATTTCCTACTTCAAATTTCAACCATCACCATAGAAATAACTCTGATAATTTGCTTTCATTTCTGGCACATAGTAGACATTTAACAAATGTTTATTGATTGATCTACCTAATCTTACTAAAGCAAATGGCAAACATGGCAAATTTTCATAGACTGATCATTATGTACATTTGATTTTATTTGACTTTTTTTCTTTTTAATTCAGGACTGTCCTTTGAGAGTAGAAGTTGGGATGAGAATGGTACATAACAGAAAATAATTGTGGTATTTAAAACAAAAGGTACTAAAAATTGGAAAAAACTATTCATTATGAGGGGTCAGGGAAGATGGAAGCAAGATGGCAGAGTGG
This sequence comes from Macrotis lagotis, assembly GCF_037893015.1. Classification (NCBI taxonomy): domain Eukaryota; kingdom Metazoa; phylum Chordata; class Mammalia; order Peramelemorphia; family Peramelidae; genus Macrotis; species Macrotis lagotis. The sequence continues at coordinate 446,205,517 of NC_133658.1, read as the reverse complement.
TGGTAAGCAATGTGGTGAGCTCCATGCCACAAATTTCTCCAAACAGATTTAGAAAATACATTAGGCCCAATCCTGATGAGCAAGTCCATAAAAAGTTCAAGTGAGTCTTTTGTCCAGCCCCCATTCAGCATAAGGAGACAGATAGGGAAGTCAATCCACAATAGGGATGGTGACATCCTAGTACTTTGGGAGAGACTTCACACAGGGTAAGAGGAGGTTCCAGAGAGGTGCCAAATGTCAGCTTTGTCTTCCACTCCCTAGTAGCCACTTCCTAGGAGTAGGTCACAGATTCAGAACAGACTGAAAAGAGGATTTTCATAAAGGGTTAAAGCCCCCTGGTGGTGGTAGAGGAGCCTAAGTGGGAAACTGAAAATGGAAGACGTCTAGAAGCTATAGCAGTATGGTTAAGATTTGAGGTACAGATCAAGGTCTAAGGTAAATAGGTAGCCCAGACTACAAAGAAATAGCCAAGATATGAATCCCAGAAAAGGGGAGCCTGCAATTGTGTGCTCTGGATCCATGGAGCTTTCCAAATGGTTGACAAGGGATAAATCAAGTCAAGGAATTTGGAGACCTCAAAACAAGGGAGCAGTGATCAGACTTTTGCCCTGGATCAGATCATTCTGAGAACACAACACTCAAGATCCTAAGAAAACAGCAACAAAACCAGCTCAATCTTCACAAGTGTGACAAGAACTGATCTAAAAGAAAAAAATAATTGAATTATCTTAATGCTATGACCAAAAGTATCATATTTCAAGAAATTTTAAAAGAATATTGACCATATCACTTAGAACCGGAGGGTAAAGCAGACAGAATCCAGTGGTCACCTCATGAAGGAAACCTTAAAATGAAAACTCCCAGAAACATCATAGCCAAAATCCAGATCTTTCAGGTCAAAAAAAAAATAGACACATACTTTAGCAGCCCCACTATTAAAAAACTGTTATAGGTGCTCTAACCCCAGATCCCAATATTACAGAAAATACAAGGCAATTGTGAGTCATTGACAAAAGACTTTACTTTTATTTTGTCCAAATATAGCAAGCATACAATAAGGATACAGTAATCCTTAGTTTCTCTGGCCTTGGCATCCCTCATCTCCTTCCCTACCCTTACTCTAAATTCTCCTACACGTTCCTTCTCCCCTTCCCCTCCTGTTTCCTTATTTAGATCTAAGCAAAACAAACTCAAGATATACAAAAATATTTATAGCATTTTTGAGATGTCAGAAAATAATAAACTAGAAAGTTCCCATAAATTGGAAAATTAATGTATATTTTTTGGACATATCCAATGTGGGAATCTTTTCCCTTGTGTTTTTAAGTAGGGGGAAATATTTGGAGAAGGAAGATTAGAAGATTGACTTAAACAAATAAAATATTTTTAATTAAAAAATATCATGAGCAAAATGGGGATAGTTATTTTAGCTATGTTCGTTCCTCAAAGGTGATTCAAATTACAAGGGCTCTGTAACTATAAAGTAATTGTAAGTGTAAGTATTCATAGCTTTTTATTTTAAGATAATGAGCATTTTGATGGTTTGATTGTTAATGACTTAATCACCCATGATCGAATAAACTTTAATTATCAGAGATAAAATTGAAACCAAGACTTTCTGCTTCCAGAGCTAATGTTCTTTTGATTGTCTCACTCTGCTACAATTCCAAAACTCCATTCATCCCACTCTACTGCCTCTCCTAGCATCATATAAATGTTAGCTATTATAATGTCATACCAATGCTATGAGATTATTTGAATAATACCTTGGGATTCTTGCAACATCAATGCTAATGTTACAAAATTCATATTATTACAAAATAATATTGTAAAAAGATAACTATATAAAATATTTAAAAAAAACTCTTTTGAAAGAATTTTCAAATCTGTTATCTTATTTAGTCTCCACAATATCCCTAGAAAGAAGGAAGAATAGGTATTTAGGTATTTTAAAGAGGAGCAAACTGAGCATCAGAGATCTTGTGCTCTTGCTCAAGTAAGTAAGTAAGTAAGTAAGTAAGTAAGTAAGTAAGTAAGTAAGTAAGTAAGCCACAGAACTGGAACTCAAACACAGAACTTCTGACCCGAAGTCTAATACTTTTTTTGACTACAACATACTACTAAAAACAATAAAGTGGTAGTAGGAAGGCGTTTTTCTCTTTTAAAAAGCATTTAAGGGGCAGCTAAGTGGATAGAGCACTGACCCTGGAATCAGGAGGACTTGAGTTCAACTCTGGCCTCAGACACTCAGACTCACACAGCTGTGTGACCTTGGGCAAGTCACTTAACCCATTGTCTTGCAAAAACAAAACCAAAAAAAATTATTTAAATACATTTCACTTATGCTGCAGTCAAAGCATTGCTTTTGCTGTTGGAACACCTTTAAACCTATAAAGCATATAGATATGGCCCAGGCTCAAGAAGTCTTACAGAACCTTTTACGTGTTACATTCCTAGGCACTTAGGGATTTCCAAAGGGTAGGAATATAGGTTGAAATGAAATTTGGGGGAACATAGATGTTGTCTTCTCTTATAGATTCAAGAAATATATGATGTTTAAACTTTTTTGTTTACTTTTGTTTTTAAAGTAGAAATCAGGTGTACTTTACCTCTCTAGGGCATTCTGTTGAACTGAGTGATCTCATGGCATAAACTCTATTTGTTTCTCTGTTTACTGATGAAATGTAAAGAATCTTCTGAACTATTGCCTTAGAACAGACGTAAGACAAGGGACATGGAATATTTTGTGAAAAAAATTGTTACCCAACCTACAATGCAAAAATGAGGGCTTAAAAACTTCTTAGATCTTCTCAACAAATTCATTATAAAGGAACTTAATGTGATCTCTGCTGGGCATAAAAATAGGCTAAGAATTTGTCTGACTGAAAGTGACTCCCACATAAGCCCTAATTAAGTACTTTGATGTCAGAAAGCATACTAGGGGAGGGAAGCAAGTTAAATGAAATCAAATCAAACCAATTTGAAGGACCAAAATTCAAGTGGAGGAAAAAAAATTTAAATATTTGTTTTCTCTCTTTTTAAAATTTCTTTCTCTATTCTATTTTTTGCTTTTTTCCTCTTCTTTTTCCTCCCCACCAAAGTAGAGTATATTCAGAAACAATATGTTGTAAATTCTTCAGCCAATTACCTCAGTGACTTACTACTACTGTTTATAATGCACAGAATGTCACAGGCTGTTTTGCAGCCGTCCCATGTTGGTTTGTTAATAACAGGAAGCTAGTACTTCCTAGTACAGTGGATCAGCTACACGTGAAAATAAATGCAAAAAACCTGGAGGGGAATAACAGCAGACTGAGATTAGCCTTTATTTAATTTAACATTTGGGGGTCCAACACACAAATGAGCATTTTAGTAGGCTTCATGGTGGAAGTTGCTGTCATTTGTAAAATATTCTGGCCAATTAGCTAATAGTGTGCTTGGATTTCTCCTGTTTTGATACAGTAATACTAAGTACATTGTGAAGCCCAATTATACAAATCATCCCCATATGCCATGCCAGTCTTTCTTTATGAACTGTGTTTATAAATCCTGTGTGAGGAAATGTGTACTTCAGCAATTTAGACCATGTGTAAAAACATAGCCAATGGGATTGTCAAGAAAACAAGTTCCAGCCGAGAATTTCTAACGGGTTCCTCTGGGCTAGCATGTATGCACTCAAGTTGGGTAGTGTGAGTTTTTTATTTAGTACATATTCCTTTATGGTGTTAAACATATTTAGGGGCTTTTGTTTCCTTTTTATGTTAGTTAATTCTTCTTTTCTTTTAGGACCCAACCTTGGAGTTTGGGAGAAAATTTGGGATTGGTCTTCTCTCTGGTATAATGGCCTCAATCATTAATGTTCCTTTTGATGTTGCCAAAAGTAGGATTCAAGGGCCACAACCAGTTCCTGGGGAGATCAAATATATAACCTGTTTTAAAACAATCACAACGATCTATCAGGAAGAAGGGTAACATTCTTATTTTAATAATAGCAAAAGTCTATGGTTTTGTTCAACTATTGTAAAAACTGTATTTTATTTCCATTTTTATTAGGCTATAAAACCCTTTGCTTTGTATATGCATCTGTGGAGCTCTATCTGAGAAACTGACTCTAAAGTGAGAGAGAATCCTCTGATGTTTGTAAAGGGTTCTGACACCATCAAAGTTTATGTTCTGCCACAGTACAGATGAGCATTTTACTTGTATATTCATATCATGTTGGTAGTGCTTTTTTTTTTAGTTAAGGCCAGAAAATTTAAATTTTTGACTGATATCTAAATTAAAATATAACCTTTACCATTACTTCTATGAGGGTGAATATGAGATGTATGAGACCATATGTCTTAGAACTGTAATTTCTATGTCTCTTTTAAGCTAAAAAGTAATGTTTTTGTTTTGACCTATATGTATTTTGGTCATAAGCAAGGATTGATTTGGAGATTTTAAAAATCAATTATAGAAGTCATTTTTGCCCATGTAAGAGCTGTCTTGAAAATAAGACTTTTCTTGAAAGGAAAAACCATCTTGCTGATTAAAGGCATGTTTCTGATTGGACAGGATAAGGAAAGATTTGGAAATGGAGCATTGATTAACTCTTTCTCCTTATCCAATTGACTGCATAGGCCATTTAAACAGGTACTGTCTGGCTTTGGGTATGTGTAATTTCAAATGATTACTTTTAAGTGCAGGGCTAGCTTCTAGACACAATCCCATTTTGTTTTCAGAATAAAAAGGTTTCTCAATTCTTCTGATTATAGGTATTTTGCTTTGTACAAAGGCTTGCTTCCCAAGATAATGAGACTTGGACCAGGTAATGATGAATCCCTTATTTCTATCCTTCCTTCTTTGTTTTTCTAATATCTTTTCTTGAAAAAATATATCTTTCATCTCTATCATCAACACAATAAAAATTCCCCAAATAGCAAACACAGTGTAAACAAAAAGGAAACCCTTGAGGGTTTAAAATTGTGAGTCTTTAAGATACTTGTCTATAACTTTTTAAAAGAAATATTTATAACCTTGCTGAAGTCCTGATTGAAGCCAAACACCAGGTTAAATAAATACAAAAACCCCACAAAATGTTAAGAGCTTGGGCTGCCTTAAAGTATATAGTTACTTCTTACTGAAGAAAAGATCTTCAGCACAAATACAAGTATCCCATCAAGAAAATATTTCTGCTCCCAGTTTATTCTTGGGTCCTGTGTTTCCTCCATTGCCATAGAATAACCATTAAAAGTGTTGGAGTAAAGAGGGGGAATAAAGGAATAAAGGAAAAGATATCAAGTTGCCTTAGAACAGTATTACTTCCCTTTGCAGGAAGGCTTTATAAGTCAGATCATAGTTCATCATCATAACTTCAGAAAAAGGACAGACTGAAGAAAGATGACAATTATTTCCTATAATTTGCCTAAATAATAATAATTCACCTTATTATAATAATGTAACACTCTAAGTTAAGTACTTTACCTATATTTTTTCAGTTTAAACAAGACATAAAGGTATATGACCTTTCCTTGTCTCAGTCTTTAGACCAGGAACACCTGTGTGAAAATTCTTGATTTTCTTTACCTAAGGAGTGAAATCTACACATACAACACAAACAGGAATTATATCTAACAAGGAAAGTCAGCTCTCCCTATGTAAACAGACAATAATATCATCCCTCTGGATTCAACCCTGGACAAGTAGTTCTGGATTATATACATCTTTATGAAAAAGTGCAAAAGTATACACTAGACCACACATATCAATTACTAACCCACCCTGGTAATAAAATTAATTACTCCAATACCTTCTTCTATTCTTAATTTGTCGCCTTCCTATATCAGTCATCCCTATTAAAAGACTTTGAGACTCCACTTATGAATCTGTTTTTTTCCACATCCAATCCTGGTTAGAATAATCATGATACATTTTCATCTATTCAGGAAGCTCTTCCTCTGCTGTTTCCCCTAACCTACCTCAAATCTCTCCTTAAATCTCTTCTTCAGACAAGCTTTTGAACATGGATTTTTGCCACATGCCTTATTTTCACTACTCCAAACACTAACACAGTAGTAAAGAATGCTGATGTTTTTAGAAATTACTTTGCATGTACATTACATTTTCCTTCACCACACAGTTGTTACTTTAGACTTTGGGCCTAAAAGGAATGGTGACCAGGGAGAGTTTAGCTAAAGTGGTAATTGAGTGGAAACTTAATCTAAAACTCTTAAATAATCTTAACCCAAGTTTATTTCCAAATGTGTAGTTGGCTTTTGATTTTTTTTTCCCATGAGGTATTCTCAATTGCTATGGTGTTAAAATCAATCAGGGAGATTGTTTTTAACTTACTATTCAGCCTAAGCAAAGTTTTAAATGACTGGATACCTATTGAAAGAATCTACCCTCTTTTGTTCCCATAGTAAAAGCTTCATTTCAAAGAAAATTAAAATGAAACTTCCTTGGGGTGTATATGATATTGATTCTATTCTAGGAAGAGAAAAGGGCATATGACTTACATGATTATTCCTAGGCTAAAAAATCACCAGGTTGTCCCTAGAGATTACCTAGATAAGAAACATTTTATAGATAAGAACAATTAGGCCCAGAACAGTTAAAAGATTTGTTCCACCCAGGTCAAGCAACTAGTAACTGAAAAAAAACAGGACTCAGATTAGGGCTAGAATTCTATCTAACTTCTTATCTGTTTCTTCTACTAGTCTGCTTAAGCATTCCCAATCTAACTCCTGCCCAATTTAACATTATTAGGATCTCATTAATCTCTTAACATTGTCTGGGTCATCTAATTCTAGATGTTCTTGGCTTCCTTTGTGAATATATAATTATAATAGAAGAAAAAGAGATTTTTCTTTTGCTACCCTTCTGAAATATGAATTTACTGATGATAAATTAGGAGTGCTGCCCTTGAGTGAAATCTAGAAGAAAAAGATTATTCATAAATAAAAATTATTTTATGTATATGGATACAGAAGTATATGGAGCCACAAGTTTGATAAAAAAAAAAACGCATGGCAGTACATATAAATGAACTCAGATCAGACTGTAGTTCTATTCTGCCCTGAAAAGTAAAGGATTAAAGTCTACAACCTCCCCCCCCCCACCCAGTGTTATATAGATTCTGTACAAAATATATGTAATGTAAACTTCTGGTAGTTTACTACATGAGTGTGAGTAAAGGCAACATTGAGCACCTCAGATTTACTATAGTAAGAATGTCTACCCTTCAAATCCCTCATACAACTATCATGTCTATAAATTTTTCTATTCAGGATAAATAAAATAAAGCCTTAAATTCCTAGCCTTATAGTTTCACTTCCATTCTGTCTAAATATATGTCAGTCATTTTGGTATTATAGTTTTAAGTAATATGCTTGGCATTCATTGCAATTAAATTTGATGTGATATTCTATTTGACATCATTGCAAGAGCAAGTGTGAATTTTTGAGGAAGGTGAAGCTTTTTCATGAATACTGCTGAAACAACCAAATTATGAACTAAGAAAAATATAAATCTTTTGCTTACATTTGAAGATTTTAAAAAATTGTGTTTATTTTCAGGTTGTGTCTTAACATCATTAAATATGATACTATTTAATTTTTAAAATTAAAAAATAGATTGAAAAGTCTGATGAAAAATCATGAAAATTAATAAGGTCTTGATTTTTATGATATATATATATATATATATGGTAATTGCTCATCGTTTTTCCTCTCCATTACATTGAACAGAGTGTTGGAGGACATGAGAAGACTGCAGATTCCACAATCATTGAATGATCATCTTTGATTTTTTTCTAGGTGGTGCAGTGATGCTTTTGGCTTATGAATATGTATATTCATGGCTTCAGAAAAACTGGTGATTCAGTGATCGCCTCTGAAATCTTTGTTGTTTTTCCTTGAGATAATGGTCATCTGCTCTATAGCACATCTGCTTTATAGAACAATGATCAAAGCAAAATCTAATATTAGTGCTGACAGGCAAATAAGCTATAAAAGAGAAAGCAACTTTCCTCAAGACCAAACGCATTTAGAAAATATTTAAATATATATCTGGATATATTTTAAACTGTAATTGTGCTCATCTTATCTGGATCATGGAGAGAAAAGTAATGAAAAGCAAATATGTAATCAGAATGTAGAAACCACATTCATAGGAATGAGTTGAATTCTGTAGCTTTGTTGCTGCAATTCATATTTCATCTTCAATATATCAATAATTACTTCATCATACAAAGTCAAAGAAAAATATGTACAAGAAAATTTCAAAATTTTTAACCATACTCAAATGCTTAGATGAAAAACAAGATTTTAAAATGTGTTTAAATGTTTTATAAATAATTAAATTCCTATATATATAGTCTAATTTACAAAAATACTTATTTTTAAAGACTTTAACTGCATAAATTTTTTAAAAAGTGGTACTAGAGTTACTAGAGTTAATTTTTAAATGTTTTAAGTATTCCATTGACTAACACATTTACTATTTCAAAGTTAATCTGACTGGATATGATGCTAAAAATATGGTGATATATGTGAATGGTCCTATTATAAATCATATATGCATGTGTGTATATATATATATACATATATATATAATTTTGCTGGTTATATTGTTTTGAATTATTCTTTGAAGTGGAACAAATTTATAATCATTATGTCAGAAATTCTTGACTGGGAAACATTAAATTTCAGTACAATAAATTCTCCTTTTCTGGTTCCATATTTGGAAATGTTTTCTTGCAAATTATTTCTAATCACAAATGAGAGTCACTACTTATAGTTCAGTTGTTTTGCTTAATTTTATGAGATTATTAGGAAGAATGCACAGAACAAAATTACATTCCTGATTATTAGTCTCTAATAGTTCAGGTGTGAAGTCTGCTAATCTATGATATGTCATGAAGGGCAAAATATTTAAAATAAGTAAGCATTATCAGTATTTCCAAAGATTCTTGTACTAACAAAAATTTATCTTTGTTTTTTATGTAATTGCATCAGATTGTTGTTATGGTTGTAAAGCTATTAGTCCAGTAGCTTAAATCAACAAAGAGATCTTCCTCTTCCAGACAATACTTATACCTGAGTAAACTAATACCATAAGGAAATTTTGGTTAGGAATATTTTAAAAATTAAATTAAAAAATAACATTGTCATTATTATTTTTATTAATTTAGAGCATTCAAAATATAAAAATAAAAGGCTTTTAATATACTTATATACATACACAGCCTTCTGTTGTACATCCTTTCCAACATGATTTTTTAATTATATTTCAGCCCAATCTTTCAGTAAAAGGACGATTAAAAACAGAAATGCAAATAAAAAAGAGAATGTGCCTTCAATAAGATCCAATTACATTCTAGCTACACAGGTTATATTCCCAAATTATATCAAAGAAAACTCTGCCTGCATAAAGGTCATGAAATTGAAACACTAGCCTCTCCTTATGGACAGTGTGAAAAAATACATCTAAAGAGTATATCTGCCAGTTTAAAAAGAATACTTTTACCCTCTAGGAAACAGAGAGGATATGTCAATATGTCAATAATGAGCAAAAAAACAATCAAACAAAAATTCCACTGCATTCCCCTTCCTTTCTAGTTTTTTTTTTTTTGAGTGATTTCAAGTTGTGAGATGGTTCCAATAACAAAATAATGTTTGGGGTTTGCTTTGTCATTTTCAGTTTACACCCTGTGAATTCACTGGTGTTAAATCCTTGGACAAATCTTTTTTCCTTAAAAAAATACAATCACCAGAAGAAACTAACCATAAATAGCAAAATAATGAGAGACTTTTGAAAACAGAAAAAAAGAAAGAAAAGTATTTGGTTTCATTTCTATCTATTAACAACGTGTTATTTAAAGAACCTATGTTACCTGGAAAACTCTGCAAAACATTTGACAATGAATAATTCTATTATTATGTCAGTTTTTCTGATATACAGAAAAATTCCTCTTTGGACAATTTGTAAAATGTCCACAAAACAATGGGCTGGCACCTCTCATTCTTTTGGTTTAGTATATTTTTTTTTTAGTCTAGTTTCACTAGACTTGAAACTCCTAGATATCAAGATCAAAGGAAGCCCTGAGAATTGAACTATTCCTTTTGCTTACTCCTTCACTTTAAGTTATAAGCCTATTTAATTGTATAGAAATTAAGTTGCTTTGACTACTACAGAACAACTGCTTGAGTGAGGTGGGGATGGGAAAGGACCCTCTTGGTCATGAATTTTGTAGAGAATTTTCTTATTTTTTTTTTATGTGGGACTGATTTTTTTTGGGGGGGGGAAGCTAATCTAGCTAACTGGGTTTAAGAAGAGACCATGAAATCGATTGTCATTTAAGCTGTGTATAGTATAAAAAAGTCAAACTAAAGATTATTTTATGAATGTAATCTTTAACATCCATATAGTAACATGCCTTTTTGGTTATTGCACAAGTCAAAAAACCCCTTACAATAAATTAATTTTGCCAATTAAAAAAGAAACCAAATGATTTCCATGCTTATCTATTTTCAAGCATGTGAAGAAATGTCTAAAAAGAACCAAAAAAAGCCTGTAGAATTTTGTCCATTAAAACAGTTAAGTTATATAAAAATACACACATACACAAACACATATACACAAACACACATAACACACAAACACACACTCACATATTTTTTGAAATTAACAATAAATTGGAAAATAATTGAGATGGAATAATTTAACAATTGAAAGTTTCCTGTGAACCTAGAAATTAGTAAAGGGAATTTGTTAAAATTAAGTAGCATTTGTATGCTAGTACAAGCTGGTGGTGCCAGCTTACCTGTAAGTGAAACATGCTCCTGTTCAACAATGTAAAATTCACAGCAAGCCATTTTTACATTCACTAGAGCCGAACTTTCCATTTTTCTTTAAATTACAATACAATTTTGAGCTGAAATTGTTGAACATACATGTAAGTCAACAATAAAAGTACAACTTTGTTTCACAGTGATTTTTCTATTAACTTAAGTTCATTGTAAAAATTGTCTTCATTTTTTCACATTAAACTTAAGCTTCTAAGTGACTTCTTTAATAGTTTTTTGTTGTTGTTGTTTAGATATGTTCCACCAATTTGCCTTTTTATGCTTGGAAGGTGTAAAGTTCAGTTAAGGAACAGTAGAGGAAATTGTCTTGTCCTGTTTGCCTTTTGATTCCTCTGATGTAGAAAGAAAATGTCCTTCATGAGATGCTGATGTCTTCACTGTATACATAAAAATTGGTGGGGTGTGGAGTCCACATTCCCAATGCCTGAGTAAACCACCACCAAACAAAGTCAGAGATTGGCAGAAAGTCACTTTTAAAAAAAAAGTTTCTTCTAAATTATATGAAGATTGGTGGGGACAAAGAAGAAAAGCAAAGTACCAAGACATGAAAACACAAGTGCTACCCAAAGCCTTATTTACAAACTGAAAGAAAATATAAACAATCATGCCTTTGGAACCATGTTGAAATACCAGAAAGAAGAACAATTGAAATATTGTCTTGGTTTTACATACAATTCCACCCGCCCCTGCCCCATTGAATCATCTAACAATAAATTGGTTCACTCAAACATGTTGGTTGATGATTTGTTCTTTAGGTGGATAAAATGTGAATCAAAGCTTACTCAGTCACCTTCATTGATTATAGGGTATAGCATAACTTTTTTCTATTTTTATTTTCTTTATTGATTTTCACACACCTCAACAATAAATTGCACATTTAAAAAGTTCAGGTTGATTTAGAATAAATATACACATGTGGTTTTTACCAATGAAATCAAAAAAAGTTTCTTGAGCCCTTTGAGGAATGCAGGTTTCTTCCACAAGTAAAAACACCATGTGGAAAATGTCTCCATATCTTAGTGTTACTTGTGTTATTTAAATCCTAAGGTTATTTCAGTTTTTCTGTGGAAGAAAGCTAGGGCGAGAAATATTTAATGTCATTAGCACAAAAGATGTGAATCTGGAAGAGGAGGTGGCAAAGACTTGGGAAATAAAGGAATAGGTATTGTGGCCTTGGGAGAAAGAAGAGGACTGACTGATGCATAGTGAGAGAGGTTGAAATGAAATTGTTCAGAACTGAACATCCTATCAGAGAGCAGAAGCTGTAACAGAGTGACTACCTTCTCTGGCTGTCTGCATGCCCTTGAATGTCAGCGATGCTGGGATGTCACAGTTGTGGGGAGAGAGCGGAGTGCTGCCAGCATGCTGCCAACCATGTCCAGCAACATAACCAGAAGAAGCAGCACTGTATGTCATATAAGGTGATACTTGGGCTGGGGTAGGGTAAGGAGCCATGCTGGATGCTGACACAAAACTGCTGACGGCTGGGAGACCATTTGGTGCCTAAAATGGACAGGACACGAAAAGAGATAGAAGAAAGATGATTAAAATTGAAAAATGGAAAGCTGGTTCTTAGGAAGAAATGGAGGTTGGTTTTGACTACATATCTGAAAACTTGGTTTCATAGTAGTAGAAATGGCATAATCCCCAAAGCGGTATTACTATTTTTCACTTCTCTGAGCTAGAGCAGATATTGATGGGGAAAGAAATGAAGCTGCTCCAACTCCCCAGTGCTTTGTTCAGCTTGAATAGCATTCAACCCCCATTCATTTTCTCTGGCTCTTTCCCTGAAGTGTCTGTGTAATTTCATAATGGATATTTCCTTTCTAGTAAAGAAGACAGCAGGGCACGGTCCGTAAGAAGCAACAGTGAACGTGACCTTTCCTAAATATGACATAGTAAGTGTTTTAGCTTTCTTACCACAAACATCTACTTGACAAAGGGCAAGAAAGTCCTGGTTAGGGCTTTTTTTTTGGGGGGGGGGGGGTTTGCAGGGCAGTGGGTTTAAGTGATCTGCCCAAGGCCACACAGCTAGGTAATTGTTAAGTTTCTGAGCCAGGATTTGGACTCAGGTCCTCCTGATTCTAGGGTCACTGTGCCACCTAGCTGTCCCCCTGGTTAGGGTTTTTTTTAACACAGTTCAGGAGTTCTTAATCTGAAGATTCTTTTAACCTTGGAAGTGAGGGATGCAGGGTAGGAACTTGAATGGGAAACAAATTATAAATTTGTTTTCACCAACCTTTGGTTTCCTTTAAATTTATCTTTGTTGTTGTTATTGTTATTTGCAAGGCAATGGGGTTACGTGACTTGCCCAAGGTCACACAGCTAGGTAATTATTAAGTGTCTGAGGTGGAATTTGAACTCTGGTCCACCTGACTCCAGGGCCAGTACTCTATCCACTGTTCTACCTAGCTGTCCCTATATTTATCTTTTTTAAGAACAATATTCTTAGAAGGAATCCATTCACATCACCAGATTGTTAAAGGGATCCTCTAAATGCAAAATGATTAAAAACCTCTGACATAACTAGTATATGTGTGAGAAATTAACTTTTTATCAGTATTATTTTTCAGGGGAAAAATCTCATTTGCAATATAAAGTTATAAACCATTTTGAAATTATTTGGACAATATATTCAAAATATTATTGAATCAAACATGAATTATAAAGTTATGTCAATTAGACATGAATTTAAAATTTTCAAAAAAGCAAAACAAAAGATTATAATCTATCAGAAATAACTCCTCAGGAAAAAGTGCACTTTTGGAATCTCATTGTTAACTATTAAGACCACAAAAGACACTCTGAATTAAAATTCTGACTCGGGTATGAACTTCCTTTGTGATCTTCAAATCCTGTCTCACTTGTCTCACCTTCTACTTTTGTTAAAAAGCAAAGAATAAATCTTGATTCCTAATAGGACTTGAATGAATTCAAATTTTGACATTTTTATTAAAGAAAACATGACCAAGGAAATTTGCTTTTCAGAAAAATTTGTCATTACTCAAGATCCATCTATGTATGTATATATGTTGTGAATATACATATACACACAAACACACATATAAGTCTAAAATAATATATTAAGTAAAAAAGTTCAATTCAAAAGTAAAATTTATATAATAAATAAAATTTATTTAATAAACAAGGTCTTTTCCCCACTAGATAATCTCTAAATTCCTTTCAAAATTTAAAATTCAATGATTCTATTTTCTAGCTTAATTTGCATAACTTAATTCAATTTATTGTAATTTTTATTTATCAATTTTATTTATCAATCAATCAAGCAAAATATGTTCTTTTGTTTGATGTAAATTGATTTTCTGTCTTAAGGAATAGTGAAAATTTTACTAAATAGAATAGTAGATCATTGTGCTTCTCAAGTATCAGAAAGAATAAATAATTTCAAATGGAGCTTCTCTTTGTCTAAGAATTGAAGCACATAAAACTGGATGTATGCTGTTAATTGTTTATATTTATTCTAGTATTGTAGTGGCTCTTTCCAGAAAGTCCTATTACTCTGAAGGGGGAAAGTACAGAGAGGCTTAGGAGATAAGATACAGGGTAGAAATCTTTGAGCAAAAAAAAAAAATGCTTACTGGTTTGACTTCACCAATAATAAATTAAAGTATGTTTTAAGATATTTTTGAGGAATTTTCAGTAGACTAGGAGAAATTAGTTGCTGAAGGTGAATTTGGTTCCTCTTTTGAAAGTTTTTCACATTGGTGGCTGATCTTCTACATGACTATTATGAATGATAAGCACTGTTCAGTTCTAGAATTATTTCTTAGCAAAGATATAAACTCATATTATTTACATTTTATATTCTGAAAGTAAAGAAGAAATCAAATTTCCTGTGGGGAGATTAATAACATATAGCACTAAACTCTGAAAAGCTCAGCATTCCTTTTTTTATAAAATAAAAGCATCTTATTGCATTTGTCTTAATAGTTACATCAAATAGCTAACATATGCTATAACTCATTATGTAAAACACTTTCATAGGGGAAAAGGAGTCATTTCAGACCTTTAAATTTTTTAATGAATAAAAAGAATTGGGTGGAGGAATTCTATATTCCTTCTATTCACAATATCAATTTTCCACCTATTGATTTATCTCCCTACATTTTTTACCGCCATTTTGTTAACATGATAGAATTTTTCCCTGAAATTTCTCCTTTTAAAAAAATTTGCATCCTCCTATCCTCTTGTTAATCCTTTACCTTGTGCATTATGTCTCCTTACCCACCATCAATGTATTTCCCTCTGTTCTCTATTATAGCCATATTTTTTTCTAGTGCTCACACCTTAAAAAATAAACCAAGGTCTCTCTCTGAAGAAAAAATTCACTTTGAGATTCTTTGTGAAACAATGCTGAATCAGATTCTTATCTCATATAATACTCTTGGCCTAGGGATATGAAGAACACTGGAATTTGGCCAATATTGCCTTCAGGTGCCTCCCTTCATGATTAGATTTATTAGCTCAGGGTAGGTGTGCTGCTAATTTGCTTTCTTTTTTCATGTCAACCCAATTTCTGCATCTTCAGGGTTCCAAGTTTGGTGTTTGTTAAGAATCTCATTATTATTAAACACTTTATAGCACTTTAAAATTTGCTAGAGATTTTAGAGTCTTTTTTATTATGTGGTTTTCCAAAACCCAGAGGTTAAGCTTGTCATCTTCCTTTAATAGGAGCATTGCTAAATGCTTTAACACCAAGAACAATAAAATGTTCCTTTAAATGATTATCCAGAAAGTCTTTATTTTTGGTTAAGCCAAAGAATGATCTCACTTTGAGAAAGTGCTGTGTATGTATTTTTTAAACACATTCTTAACTTTATAAACTTAGAGTTGGAAAGATGAAGATCCAGATTCTGAACATTAAAGTGAGCCTGTTCCCTGTCACCTTCGTTATATTCTGGAAACTCCATAAACACTTCTATTTTCTCACTATTAATTTAGAAAGTGCTACTGCTGAAAACCACAGGCCTCTGCAAGAAAATTCAATTGATATTTATGAAAGAGCCACTGAAGGAGTAATATTTTCCACAGCAAAGAAAGAATTACTATAGGTAGCTACACTATTTGTTTATTCTTCCTTCTAAATCAATACATGGGTCTAGACTTCCAGAATGTCCTTGTGTTTTCAAGCAAATTGGTATATAACCAATCTGAAAAACTATACTTAGGTTAACTAAAGACTCCCAAATGTACATCATAAATATAATAAAAATGCACTAATTTTTTCCATTTAATGAGATTGTAAATGCAATTTATAAATCAACTAATAATATGGATTCCCCGGGGAAGAGTAAACAAGTTTTCCAATGAAATATCAGTAATAAAAATTCATTTTTGAAAATTACTTTACCTAATGATGCTATAAATAAAAGCTCAATTCATTAGCCTCTTTTATATGTATATATTTTATCAAGACTCACAATATTTCTTCCCAAAAAAAGAAATATGGAAAGTTTCCCAGAATTAGTCTGTCTTCTGTCTGGTTTCGAAAACAATCTTTACTAATACTAGAAAAAGAAAGAAGAGAATCCTTTGATGGCTTTTTTTGGTTGTTGAGATTTCTTAAAAAGGACAAAATGAAACCCACTAATGTTAAAGGAGAGTCTGACAAGCTATAGTCCATGGGTTCATGAATACTTGAACATGACTAAATGAATGAACAACAATGTTAGGAATAACTTTCAAAATATAATGTTGTTGAGTAAAGCCATTATTAAAATGAAAATAACTAAAGCTACTGATATAGTTTTGTGACCTCAAAAAGTTACAAAGCTACAATTATGGAATGTGTCCAAAGATTTTATTTTGCCTTTGAAATAGTATGCATATTTTGTCATAGAATAAGCATTATCTTCAGTAGTATCAAAATGATAAGAGCTATTGGCAATTAAAAATTCTACCCTACCTATCTTATTTTTTGATCTTGAAATCTTTGCATCTCTTTCCCACTTCAAAAAACTGGAAGCCTGTTAGTATTCAAACAGTTGTGTCCATGGAAGAAACTGGTATTACAACAGTCTGGCTATTGGAATCAAAGACTATTCTTTTAATTCTGGGAAGTTGTTTGTCTATTCAATAATATCTCTTTTAAAGAAAATCCAGAGGAAAAGAACCAATCTTTTATCCACTCAACAATTCCAAATGACTATGCACTCAAACTTATTTGAGTCTGTTTCATGTTGGCATTTTTGTAAAGTAAACTTGGCTACCAATTTGCTTTACTAGGAATTCTAATCTTGAAAGCAAGAAAAAGCATTGGGATATGTTGCTAAACAAAAATCCCTAAAAGCTTTAGGTAATCATTTTTTCTGACTTCCAATCCCCTAATCTAGTGTGCAGATCTGATCAAATGAATTATAGTTTCAATATTCATCATAAAAAAAAATCTTAATTATTTAGTAATCAAGTTGAACTTGGGGAATGAAAACTATGAAGCACTAATGTTTTTCCCTAAATTTTATAATTTAAAATATATAGCTTATCAGCTTTAAAATATTTTACCAATATATAAAATTTTATAAAAACATTATATTTATCATTTGATATATTTCATAATCAAAGTTTTGATTCTTAATACTAATATTAAAATTAACCAGTTTAATACTTTCCAAATTGAGATTATCATAAATTCCAAAGATGTGTGATTTTATCCTAAAATGAAAGAAATAATTGTGATTCCAAATCAAAAAATCTATTTTTCAGTTTTCTTTTCTGTAAGTAGTAAATAAATAATTTTTTTTAAATTCTGGGAAACTGGTGGAGTATCTACAAATAATCTACAAAATAATTTAAACTAATACAAGGTATTAAATTCATTGTGTGATTATAGATATATTTGTATGTATATGTATATATGTACAAATATATATTATATATAATGTATATGTATGCCAAATTCCCATCATTTCTCATGAAATCTTTTGTATTATATGATAATGATCACTAAGGATTATGTGTTCTTATACCAGAGTTGAGAAAGAAGAGAAGAAAGAATTGCTTCAAAAACAAAGAAGCAGAATAGTTATTTTTCTTTCTTAAGTTTAATAATAATGTCTCAATCTTTCATCTGTGGATAAAAGCAATCTGAATTTATTAGTATTTTTGTACAAGAGTTCCAATTTGCCTGAGGTAGTAAGAGATATAGACTACTAAAAGGTACCTTAAAATGCCAATTATACAATGAAGCAATGGTAAAAACAATGTTAAAAACATTATGCTGAGCTTTCCCTCACACATGTGAATATGAAGCTGAAATGTGCATAAGGCTCTAATTATGAGAAATCAAGCAGACATTCTTTGGAGCTTAATTTGGAAAGCAAAAACACCAGCATACAGGAGCCAGTCAGATCTATGCTTTTTGTTGCTGCAATCTCCAATATACAATCATGGGATTTGAAAGTTAGAAGAGACCTCAGTGAACATCTAGTTCTAACCCAAACACAAAAGGAATCTCCATAGTATAATATACTATTGAATCATCATCTAATGTCCACTTGGTGACCTCCATTTCTTAAAGCAGGTCATTCTTTTTTGGGGATATCTCTAATTATAAGGAAGTTTTTGCCTCTTTGAAACTTCACCATACCACCCCCTCCTTCCCCTGGGTCCTACTCTAAGGTGATTTTATGATTTGAGCCTCAAGAATCTGGAATTTTCCCCTTGATCTGCTGCCTAGTCTTAGATAAATGACTCAGACCCTTCAAGGTCAAGTTTCCTTATTTATATACTTATACTGGACAGCATATGGATGTTAAGTGATACCTATTTTGTTCATAAATGTCTTTTAAGAGTAATAAATTGTGTCCTTTTTGCCAAACAACTCCAAAAGTTGCACACATGGAGATCAAATGTATTATGAAAAACTTTGCATTTTAGATTGAAAAATGCTGATGATATTTTCAAAAGAAATAATAATGTGCTTTTTTAGACAATGAATTATATATATTTATGTATGTATATACATACATGTGAGCATGTGTAGACATATGTATGAATTGTTAGGGAAGAAATTATATGTCCAGAATCAAAAGGTGTTTGAATCTCTGGATCCATAGTCTTCTCTTTGATATACATCATCACATTGGTGATAATGAATTTTCTCTTACACTTGAAGATAGAAAAAACTAGATTCATAATAATAATAATAATACTTGAAATAAAGGGTTACAATGAAGTTCAAATGAGATAAAGGGTATTGTGTTTTGCAAAGTTAAAGTGATATATTGTTTAATGTTCAGAATTAAAAGCTTAATTTAATATTAAAATGTCCAGCACATTTTAAGGATTCAGATCCTTAGAAAATTAGCAACAATGCACTCAGAGACTCCAAAGTGGTTAGATATTTTTCATTACTTAAACATTTGCATTATTTTAATTGTCTAAATGCAAACATGTAGTAGTTAGTTCCTTAGCAATACAAAAATAAAATGCAAATAAGAATATCCATAGGTTACTTTGACATATACCAGCATTTTCTTTGAAGTGAAAAAAAAAATCAGTTTTCAGCTTTAGTTTTCTCCTTCTGAGCACATACATCACTTATTATTTGACTTGCTGTTTCTTTCAGTTCTGTGTCTGGTTCAGTTCTGAGATTTACTGAATTTGAATATTCAATCTGTCAAATGTAAGCAATTTTATTAATGGTTTGGAATGATCTTGAAGAAAATAATTCAGGGTTAAAACTTTTATAATTTTTATTGATTTAACTTTATGATTTTTAAGTACCATATATAAACAAAACTTATTTAATTTTCTAAGAAAGATTTACAATTTTGTTAAATGTTAAGA
This sequence comes from Macrotis lagotis, assembly GCF_037893015.1. Lineage (NCBI taxonomy): Eukaryota > Metazoa > Chordata > Mammalia > Peramelemorphia > Peramelidae > Macrotis > Macrotis lagotis. Next base: position 446,185,859 of record NC_133658.1, on the reverse strand, counting down.
AAAGAGACTCAAGGTCATTTTTGCATTGAGAAACTACGTATATAGTAATCGATTTCATCAGGTGGCAGTCTGAGAACAATAAAATCCTTTCCATCTATGTATTTCTCCATGCTATTTGGAGGATACATAATAAAGTCTTTCAAAGTCCTTGGAGACTTATAGATTGAGCTTAAGAACACAATATGTTATGCTCTTGAATTTGATTCTAAAAGTTCAGTTAATACTGTATCTGTGTGTCTTTAGTCTGCTTACTCAAAAAGACAACAAAGTTCTCTTCATATTTTTGCATAACAATATTACTATTAGCAGGAATAGAATCTACAAAGAGAAAACTCCTTGTTGAAAAATATTTTGGTAGGGGTTATGCATCACTGATGAGGGAAAATAAATATTCTGATTCTGACCAAGGAGCAAAAAAGTATCTGCTCTTCACTACGCTACTCAATAGTGGTGCTACTTTGGATGATTCTCAAATTCTTGACATTCAGACCATTGCTTATCTCATTGGGTTGTAGATATAATGTAATGAGGTATTATATGTATTTTTTCATCTTCTATATTTAAGTTATTAAAATGGGACAAGGAAAGGGTTTTTTTTAAGTCATCTGCATTTTTAAGAGCTTAAAACTCAAAAATAAGGGAAGCCAGAGAAAGCTAGATATTTGAAGTTTTCAGGATTTGAATTTGAGGTATGCCTGGAATATTGTTCATTTAGAAACTTTTTAGTATATTTGTAATTATAAGCCTGAATATGTACTTAAATACTGACTGTGTACTTAACTGTTGAATTTAGATTTAAAACTGTAGGGTACTAATCTTTATTTGGCTTGGATTTTGTTGTAGTTGTTGTGGTTGGTCGGTTTTCTTTGGAAAAATGAGTGCCTTAATACATCCTTTTGGGGAAGGAAAGGGAAGGAAACAAAAATTAAACAGTCCACCACCATTCAGTACAATTTGAGGTTTTCTCACTAAACCTCTTTTATGTGATTATGATTTGACCTTTAATTGAGAAAAGCTAATTTTATTAAGTTTATCTAGTTGCTCTATTTCCCAGCATGGCAGGTTTTGGTTTGTGATGGCCACAGAAATTCTGGGAAGGGTTTAAAATTAAAAAATAAAGTGCATAATACCCAAGCCAGAAAGTACCCACAGACAGGTTGTCTTGACTCCAAAGTCAGCCATGGTAGACATTAATCAGACACTTCTATTTAAAAGATTTCAGCAGAATTAGCAATGGCGGGGTGAGTTGGGAAAGAGAACTTCGGCTGGATTTGAAACTAGAGCTATAGACTTATCTGTGTCTTTCTTTCCTTTCCAATTTGGACACCTCTGAGCCACCAGAAATATCTGCCCTGAGTCTGACAGGGGATGAGTGGAAGGAACTGCTGGTCAAGATTCATACATTTTTTTTTCTACTCCAAGAAGGAGCAACTTGTGTCATCATCCATCACCTCCTCCTCTCTCTGGGATTTAGGACTGTTGACTAGAGAATGCTTGATGTTAGGTCCCACATGTGACAGCCAGACTCCTGCCTTTATTCACCATTCTTTAATTCTTAATGCCTGGGGTCTGTTCCTGCCATTTCTCCTGTTTTTGAAGGTGGTTCTATGCCTCTGCAGGGTAAGGTTTACGAGTGGTGGTTAGAAGGAGATTTGTGCTATGTAACATTGGGACCTCTGGTACTGGCCGCACTGAAACCTCAACTCTGTTCAGTCAGTTCTGAGGCTCTGGGGGAATCCCATCCTAGCAAGAGTGATTCACATGGAAAACCATTTCCTCTGAGTTTAGGGATACATTTGTGGTTTTCCATTTTAGGTTAATGTACATGAACTTTGGGGAACTGGAGAGATTCAAATTAAGTAAGAAAAGAGAAAGGGAAGTTTTGAGTTTTCCACCTTGCTTCAATACTCTAACACCTAGTTGTAGGGCTCCTGTCAGTAACTAAGACCCAGAATATTACCCAACATCTAGAAGATCATAGAATCATAGGATTTAGAGTTAGAAGGAACTTTAGAGATCATCTGCTGGCAAGTCGCTTTATTTATCTCTCCTAGTTTTGGTTTCCTGGCCAGTAAAATGCAGATTATACCTATATAAGAGTACAGTTTTGAGGGCCAAATGCATGTAAAGAATATGTTAAACTTGTCAGGTATTATCAACCCTCTCCTTTTGCAGATGAGTAAGTGAGGGCACAGTAACTTGCCTAAAGTTACACATAGGTCAGATTTCAGACTCACATCTAACTCTTTTCACCGTACCACTGAACTTAAAAAAAATACAAACTATGAACTCCTGGCTTACTGGTCTCCTAATATACCGGCACCACTACTTTCAGAAGAGATATATAGGACAACCTTTCCTAAAAGTTGAGCTCCAGGGATGTCCCTTGTCCCTCAGTCTTCCTTACCTGTCCATATTTGGCCTCTTGCTCCAAAGAACCTTTCTCCAGCCCATTGACCTGGTGCGGGGCAGGGGTGGGGAAGCTGTTGCGGCCCAAACTGCTCCACTCTTCCACCTTTGGACTGTGGTAGGGGGAGCTGTCGCTCACTGTGGTGGAAGTATAGGAGAAAGGCATTAGGCATACTGGAGCCTGGCTATCGCTGCACGAGGACGACTCTGGGATCTCCGGGCGCATCTACCCTCTCCTCCCACTCACCTAGAATTCCCAGAAAGAAGCAAAGTGATGCCACAGAATTCATGCAGACTTCTTCCTTGTCTTCCCCTACCCCTCCTCAATGTCAGGCCATCTCTCTTATCTCTTTGAATCATAGGAATAGACTGAGTTATGCTGCTCTCGAATAATCCTTTTCCTTAACTCCTTCAGCAAGGTTTTTGCTTAAAAAATAAAAAAAAAACAACTTATTGCCGCGTGACTTTAGTGGAGAAACTGAAGGGGGGAAACTTGAGAAAACGGGTTTTCCCGTTAACAGGGAAAGAAACCGAAGACGCAAGAGCCTGCCTCCTCTTCTTCATCTTAAATGCTTCGAGTGTAGGTTCAAGATCAAAAAAGCTGGCATAGAAGATGAAAAGACTGAGTACATCTTAGTCTTACTGTGAACGTATTGTGTTTACAGAAGTCCCTCTATATTTCACATCTGTTGTGAAAATCTATAGAAGTTAGACGTTCCTAAACTGGGGTCAAAGAATTATGGGGGAAGGGATTCTAGACTTGGATAAGAAAAAAAATTCTTATTTTCACTAATCTAGAATTGAAATTTAACATTTCATTCAATTTAGAATTTTTAAAAAATAAAACATAACTCCTAAGAAGATGTTTTGCTGTACTTGCCAAAGGAGTCTACAGTACATTAAAAATTTAACTATGAACATAAATAAATACTTTCAAAGACCTTTGAAAACACATAAACAAATACTATGAATTATATACATTTATAATTGGTAACATGAGCACCCATTTCTCTCATGTGTGTTTCTGATCTAGATGGTCTGATACAATTACAGTTATACAGATGTTAACGTCGGGATATATGTACAGTCAGATGTCAAATATGAACAGTAGAATATTTATGAGAAAATGAGGGACTGTGAAAATAATTAAATTATCTACCACCCTAAAACCTTGAACTTTATAGGAAAGTTTAGAGAAAAACAGATTATGCAAGAAAGAGAAAGAGAAAAGAAATAAAAGTAAGTTTAATAATTTGAAATTTTAGGAAGAATGAAAAGTTCAGAATCCTTTTGGTTTCTAATTGACAGAAAAACGTAAGTGACAAAACAGCTCTAAAAATCCTAAAGCTATACTTATTCATTGTTCAGCACTTTTCTATTAGAATACTTCTTTTTTAAAAAAACCTTATGTTAAAGACAATCACACTTCGTATCATTTTATTTTGAAGTTATATGGTTTGAAGGGTTAGGCTTTCATTGTCTTGTTTTTGCTTCCATACATACGTATCTCTGCCTCTGTCCCTGTATATACATACATACATACATACATACATACATACATAAACACATAATATACACATATATGTATAGATATATATGTACAGATATAAACAGGGTACTGATGAGGAGCAACGATTAGGCGAAATATTGTTTTTTCACAAACAAGATTTTCAGCGTTAGAGCATTAAAACTAAAACAATCCATCACAATGAAAATTTTCCCCTTTGCTCACTAATCAGAGAAACTTCCAAGTGACACTTAATCTAACTGAGATTCCTGTGGAAAAAACAGTTTTCTTCCCCCCCCTCCCCCATAAATGAATTAAATTGTATTCCCATTTGGATTGATTCAATGTGCCAGCTCAAAGCTGTCTATATCTCTTTGTCTTCCAGAGCAAAATGCAGTCCGATGGGCATCAGTCAGCAGATGTCTTAAAAACAGATCTTTCAGAGAGCCCCCATTCCTGCAGATCTCACACTTTCCCATGAAAAGGCGCTTCCTTTAAAAGTCAGCGAGGTCAGTTTATCCTATAAATCAAGGGCAAACAACCCTCAGAATACAGCTTCTAGTGTTCTGTTCACCCTAACCTAACTAGCTCTGATAAGGGAAAGAATTACGATTTTAGAAGAGTCTTTTAGATATTATTATAGACAACAAAGAATTGAAAAGTTTGTAATGCCCCCCCCAAAGGAATGGTGTTAATAAAGGAGGAAATAATTTAAAGTATGTACCTCTCCCTAAATGTAATTGCCCCCTCTCCTCTTTTCAAATGCAAATCTCTTAAACAAGTAAAGCTTAAACTCCTCAGTCTTTACTATTATTTGAGATTTGCCTCTTTGGCACTTTGACTAGAAGATGTTTTAACAGCTTAGTGAAAGAAAACAAACTTCGCCGACGGAAATGCTGATCTCTCTGGACCTTGGGGAGCCAATCTGTCCCTCCGAAAAGACGCTCCCAGGTCTATCACAGTTGAAAATTAATGGGAGAAAGAACGGGTGTGTGTGTGTGTGTGTGTGTGTGTGTGTGTTGCGGACCACGGGAGGAAATGGAAGGGGGAAAAGGAAAGAAGAGTAATGAACCTTTTGACTCTAAAAGCCCAAAATCAAAACGCAATTCTGGTTGCTGAACTGAAGCTCAAGTGGAGCTTCCTCAAGAAGACAAGTGGAGGGAAACAGTATGAAGGGGTAGAAAAAAAGAAAGAGAAGGGATTGAGTATAAGGAATATCAGTCTATTTAGCTTTAGACAAAATTAATGGTTAAACGATCTATTCACAAGAACATGCAGATTGTAGGTAAAAGAAAAACAGGTTTCAACAAAGATTGACATTATCTCCTTTCCACTTCCTTTCTTTCCCCACTCCTATGAAAGAATGGAGGAAAGAACCGTAACAAAGCAGAAAATTAGTCCCTGGAAGGAGAGCCATACAAAGTAACTGATGGTTTTATTTTTGGCTCACTCACTGTTTCATAAAGTGAAGCATAAGAATGAAACCAATTAGGTGACATTTGAACTTCCTGTCTGAGCAAATTTGGTCTGATTGCGAGAATTCGAGAAGGGGAAACCCTGCAATTTTAATGCAAAGTCCTAGCTACATGAGTCCATTCTGGGAGCAAAGTAGACTATATTTGCCTTGCAATTTTTCTCTCTTTTCCACTGCTATTTAAATCTAAAGTTGTACTTTAGATTGGATTCGTAATTTGAACCAAATTCTTGAGAACAAAAATCTAGAATATATTCTGAAGCAATGGAAAAAGAAAAGAAACCTGTCAAGTTTGGTTGGTAAGGAATCTGACTTCTCAGAATGATAACTCGAGGAGAAGAAAAAGATCTTTAAAAATTATTACATTGCAATTGCTAGGGAGAAGGGAGAGAAGATTCGTTATACTTCCCAATAAAAACGTCTTTCTGTTAGAAGTGTCAGGACAATCTATAGACAGTAATTCTCCAAGTTAAAGGGATTGGAAATTCTTAAAGAAAAATGTGGCAAAGTAGGAAAAGATGGGCATTGCTCTCATTATTCCCTTTCTCTCAGACCTCAATCCCACCGTGGTCGGAACTTACCTTGGTCTGTGATGGAGCGGATTCCCAGGATATCCGTGACAGAGTGCGAAGAAGGCCAGGTTCGAGGCATGGCCATATTGCCAGGAATTCCGGGCACTCCGGGAGGAGTGGGTACTTTGGCTGCAGCTGCAGTAATAGGATTCGGATAGGAGTATATGTGGTTATAAGGCAAGGCGGGTTGTGGCGGTGGCTGATGCTGTTTGTAAGAGTCGTACTGGTTCTGTTGAGACAAGTTTCCAATTTTGTTGCGCAGGATTCGACTGATGGAACTGACGGAAGGCACATTGTACTTGTCACACACACCATCTGCTAGCAAACGATCACGGATCTCCCAGGCAAAGATGCCTGGGTCTCTCTGTTTGTAGGTCCGGATATGTTTCACCACTGTGGGAGTAGTGACCCGGGGTTTACTTCCCCCAATCGCCCCAGGTAAAATGGAGCCAGTCTCATTGTAGCGCGCCAGTATCTTACTGACACAGCCATGGGAAACCCTCAACTGTCGGCTGATGTCACAGGGTCTGATGCCTAATTGGGCCAGTTCCACGATGCGGAGTCTGATGGCGTTGGGTAGAGGCCTCCCGTTCACGAATACTCCTCCCAGCTGGTTGACCTCCCCGAAGGCTGGCTCTGCAAAAGAACATACAGGAAAACAATGTGCGCGCTCAAGCACGCACACGAAAACACACAAAATATTGTGACAACTGTCAGCTCACCAGTCTTCCTCCTTCCCTAAGTTCTCAAGAGGTAAGGAAAGAAAAAGGAACCCTGGGACAGTCTTTTTAAGAACCCTGCCAATCTATCAACTAACATTCCTTCTTCCTCCATTCCCGAACCTAAGTGGGTCCCCCAAATTGCACGGTTCCGAAATTTCACTGAATAGTTGATATTTGACTGCTTCATCCCCCACCCTCCTCCCTCTATTGCCACTTGCTCCAGACGTAAATCAAAGTAAAAATAAAAGGCAGTCAGACCACAGGAGTTCTCAGAACTGAGTGGGGGAAATTGGACACATCTCTTTGGGATATAAATCAGTCCATCCAACTTAGGGAAGTTTCAAAACTGCTCAGTTTGATAGTCTGCCCAGTTAGTTCTATAGACAGATTCGAGGGAAAGTCAAATATGTTGAGTGTGCCTAAACAAAATGACACCAACCAATACTCTAGTGATCCAGGATGTTCCTTTAATCTGATGGCTTTAATAATTACCTAGTCAGTCATTAGATTTATCTGTATTCAAATGTAGAAACATGAGCAAAGTCAATAAGCATGTTGTGATTCCCCAGTAACAAAATTATGATTCTCTCTCTCTCTCTCTCTCTCTCTCTCTCTCTCGATCGCTCGCTTTCACTCTCTCCCTCTTCTCTCTCTCTCCCTCCCTCCCGCCATCCCACCCATTCTGACAGAACTGAAAATATCCCTGGACTCAGCGCGCAGTCACTTACCCATTGCTTTGAGCAGGATACCAATGTGGATACCGCTCTAGTCTCCCAAGAACTATGTTTCACTACCTCTTCAGTGCTTCAGTCTCCTCTGGCACGGGCTACTAGTCCCTCCTGTAGATCCCAAGAGCAGACAGCAAGAACTTAAAGGAATAAAAGCAAGTCTGAGTAGTGATGAAAGAGGTATGAGTTCTGCATTTCAATCTAAGAAGAAAAGTGGGAGGGGCTGACTTGAGCTGGGTGTCTCTGCCTATCAATCACCAGTGACCCACCTCTAAGGAGGCGGACCTTAAAGAAAATGATTGCGAGATTGGCTGTAGCTGGTAACAGACAACGTAATCTTGGAAACTCCTTCCGTTCTTTTTAGGCTAACTCTGCACCTGGATTACTAAATAACAATAGAAATGAATATTTAACATCTGTCCTATTGTAACTCAAAGAGTCGGCAAAAATTTGGACTATGTACTGAATAGTCAAATTAAAACATTAAGCAAGATTATGGGAGAGGGAGAACCGGGAAGAGAAGGGAACTATGTTGCGTCAAAAACATTGTCAGTTAGCAATGTCTCTACCTTTTCAGGAGAATATAACATAGTTGCAGTTAACAACTGAGTTGGAAAGTGCAGGTTGAGCAAAGAAAAGCATTTAGAATTATGTCATTTCTAACGGTGCCATATGTTTGGTATAAAGAGTCACCTTTACAAACTCCGTCTTTGCTAAAGAAAGGTAGGCCTGGTGAGACCACCCAAATTCAGTGTCTGGGAGAAGAAGGTTGATAAGATTCAATATCATTTACCACAGAAAATCATTACCTGAGATTTTGTAAGTGTTCGAATTTCGAAGACAAGCTGGTGGCTATCACCTTATGATTTTACTTGGAGAAGATCAGGGCCCCCACCAAATATCTTTCTTTTCTGCGAAGAACCTGTCGCCAGATTGAACAGCCAAGTCCAGAGAAAATGAAGTCCAACTTTTGAGAGTGCTCTTTAATTATAATAGTAAAGTACAACACTAAAGCTGTAGTCGGACAGTTGGATTTGGCTATATTAGTTCTCTAGATAAACTCTTCACCTGGAACAAGCCAACCAAATGAAACTCAGCCACTCTAAAGTTGTTTCCCATTGAACTGCTCTTCGTAACTCATTTTAAACCAATTTAATTGTGTTCAGGTTCAAATGTTAGGAAGAAACGCTTTGACTTAAATCAGTAAGATTCAGTGAAAGGAAAATGAAAATGCCATACCTGCCGTGCTTTAGTATGTGTCTGTGTTCCAATCTGTGCGTATGTGTAAACAAATGAAGTCAATCTGACCTTTTGGGGATACTTCTGCATTAACAAAGAAATTGTAAAGGCTTGATACACACTCATGATTAAGTTACTGAGTTGGAATATTGATGTTTTCATAGATTGTGGAAGATGTTATTTAAACTGAAAACAAAGTTGAGGATGTCTTTTGAACCTGACTGGCGGTCATATTTTTAACCACAATAAAACTGTTCTCTATATTTGAAACATTTTTCAATTTACAAAGTGATTCCAAATACAACCTTGTGAGGTCGGCAGTTAAGTCAGGTATATAGTTATTCCCAATTTATAGGAGAGAAGTCTGAGATTCTGAAACCTTAAATTGAATTTGTCAGGCTCACCCATCTAGTAAGCAGCAGTCCCGGGAGAAATGCTTCCCTTATTAAAACAAACAAACAAACAAACAAAAAATCCCGCTCAAAACAAATAGGGGAAAAAAACCTCACAAAAGCTCATCACTAGATTCCATGGCTCATTCTCTCTCTCTCTCTCTCTCTCTCTCGATATAGATAGAAATATCACCGATTTACATTTAGAATTTCATGAAAAGTTCCAAAACTAAAAATAAATTCTTGAACATAGTCTGTTTTTGCTAAAGTCTTCTAGATTTTTAATCTGCCTTGATAGTATTCTTGCACCAAAACCTTACCAGGATATCCATTTTTTTTCAGAATATACCAGTTTGCTTCAACAATTTACAAATGCATTTTTAAAATGAAGTTCTCTTCTTGGGCTTTATCCAGGTGTTCAAGAGGAAATGAAAAATTTTACTTTAAGATAATTTATGTTAAAGACTTGTCATTTTTTTAACTTGTCAAAAAAAAATATTCCACCTAACCCCCCCCACAGACAGTTGTCAACTCCACAGATAACAATTTTCTCTCTTGACTGCAATGTAATGATTTAAAAAGATTGGTCTTCCAATACCTTTGATATTAGGTTTTTCCAGTCATCTCCCGTTTCCCCAGAGAGACTAGAAAGTTGAGTAAATATCTCTAAGAATTCACATTAAGGTATCTGAATTTTTTCTATGAATGATTTAGAAGAAAACAGGTTTTATCCTGGGTTTATTCCCAGACTACAACACAGGTTCATCTTTCTGCAATCTAAAATATTTCAATGCATTTTTGCCTCACTTCTCTCACTTTATTTTTGCTTTTGTAGTTTGCTTTAATCATTTATACCTTACTACCCTCTTCACTAAACTTATCTATTCCCCCCTAAACTTATCTATTCCCCCCTTTTCCACCCTTGGGCGAATTGGCTATGAGCCTTGTTTGTGTCTAACTTACCTATCCCACCACCAGAACACTAAGGTTCAGACCCTCTTCACCTGCTTTGAATGTGTTTCCAAAGTGTTGTAAAAATAACTTATGATCCTCCAGTGTCTCCAAGTGGTTTATCAGCAACGAATGTGTTTGACTTCTTTCCATCTTAGTGAGTTAAGCTGGCATAACCTAAGAGTCAGCTCAGTTGCTTATCAAGGAGAGAGGGCAACAGCAAAAAAGTATAAAATCTTCTCCCCATTGAATCGTCTGACAAAGAGTCCAATTTCAAACATCAAATAATCAAAGGGAATTAAATTCCCAGATTGACGCTCATGCAACAGCGGAAAGAGGGGGCTGGAGAAATTTACTTTAAGCGACTTTGTGTACTTCACAGAAAGTGAGAAACCACGAAAAGGAACTGGGAGAGGTGGGTGGAAAGAAAATGAGAGTAAAAGAGTTTTATTAGGGGAAGACATAAGAATTAGGTGTGAGTCAGTGTGAGCAAGCAGGAGGGTTATTTTGGGTCTGACACCTTGCTTTGTAGAGCCTGATTCCTTGTCCTGGAGATTACAACGGATTGAAAGAATTTCATTAAAAAGATAAGTATAAAGACAAATCAAAAGCACCAATATTGAGGTACTCATCAATTTCAAATTGAAATCCCCAAAACAAATCAAAACAAAAACCCTTTCTCTTGATAGTTTCCTTTTAGGAGAGACCCGTCCCCAGTTCTCAATGTAAATATTTACAAGTTGGAAAACTCCAAGTTGGAAGGAAGAGAAGGACTGTGAAGGGAGAGGGGAGTAAGAAGTCCTTCTTAACCTTAACCTTCCTTAACCCACCTCACTTAATCCTGTCTTCTCAAGGCCTTCCTCTGGGGAAAAAAAGGTCGCCAATAGTGGGGAGCAGAAGAGAGGAAAAGAGCATACAGACAAACTTAACCGCAGACAATATTCCCAGAGTGTTTGAACCGCAGCTGTAGTTACGATCGATAGCGCCTTGAATCTTGATGATTCCTTTGGCTTCCCTTTCCCCTGCAGCACAGCTGACTAGAGACTCTATAAAAACTCAATAAATCTGCCACCAAATTCAGACCCCTGGGGTTTTACCTGTAATGCGCCCTTTAACCCACCCTGCACCGGGAGACATTGAAGGAGAAACCCACTACCTGAATTTTTTCCAGGTTCAATAGATCCTAGTCCAATAGATCCACCTTTCCAGGAGAAACGATAGACACTTTGTGCCCAGATCGTTCTCCAGGGGTTCCTGGAAAGGTTTTAAGTAGAGTAGGCCTATGAAGATGCTTCCCTCTTCTTGTTTCTATGAGTTCTGTTCTCCCTTCCCCATTTCAGCACCTACCACCAAGTTTATTCTTTTCATACACCTCACTGGAGAAAGAAAACGGAGGGACAAGCTGCTTGATTAGTGTCTGAAAAACCTGGGCTGCAGGCTATTTGTAGGCTGGAACATTCGTTTGTTTATGTATTTTCCGGTCTGGGGAGGAGAGAGAGTGAGAATAAAGTGAATTGTTCAGGCACTTTCAAATTGAATTGTTAAAGAACAGAGAAAAAAATACCAAAGGGTTACCTCGCTTATGAAAGAAGATGAATTCTGTTGAGCAAGTGATAGAGCTTAGGGTATACATACTGATCCCAATCCTTTAGGGGTGGGGATTGAAGCAAAAAAGTCGAAGCTGAGCTCGAACCACAGGACCTTCGCTATTTGGAAATTTTAGGAGGAAAACTTTCCTGTGGAATGTGACGGGATCCCTCGGGAATCAAGAAACTAAAACAAGTATCCTTTTTAACCTTTAGTGAGTGAATGTGGGCCAGTGAGAGAAGACTTGAATAAACAGATGAATGCGCGATGGTAGTGAGGAAGAAGATGGAGAATTGTCTTGAAACGGAGCAGGTGTGTTGTAATCTGTGCCTTACAGGGATTCGGGTTTGTAGTTAACCAAACGATTGTCTAAACTGACAAAACACTACTCTTAATAACTATTTGAATCTCAATCTGGGGCTCAAGTTCAGTGGAGCTTCTTGCAGTTATGCAAGAAACCAGGTGAGCTAAGAGCAGGGCAGAGAGGAGCCAGGTGAGAGAATTGCTGCGGGAACCAGGTTCGGTTCTCGGTACAGATGACTTCAGTTTCTAGCACCATTCAGTTCAGAGCTCCTCTCCTCTCTCATAGCCTTGCTCTAAAGTGAGAGGCAGATATAAATAGCCATTACTTTTTCAGGCAGAAATTAGGCTGGTGAAGATCAAAAAGTGCATATGCATGATCAATTTAGTAGACTTAAGAGTCTTCAAAAGAAAAGGGGAAAGAGTTTGGCGGGGGTGTATTTAGGAAAGGTAAAAAGAAGAAATAATATAAAAAGATTGTGAGACCTGGAAAAAGTCTGCATCTTGCTGAATTGTAATACAAGAGATGTATTTCTTCGAAAAAGAAATAGGATCGACCGAGGCTCTGGGTGCACAGGTAGGTGGATGCACAAAGCTCTCCCAGACGCCATCGATTTTCGAATAAGGGGATTATTCCCTGTAGCCGAATACAGGAGATAGAGGCAATCTAGGATTACGACTATTCTTCTACAGTCTCAGCTCCACTCCAGAGAGGAAGACAAAGGCAGCCCTAAAAAGAACAGACTTGGAAATTACAGATGCGATTGTCTCAGCATTTCTCCACTTCATCTTTTACTCTTCCTCGCCTTTTCCTCTAACCCTCCCCACTCAGAACATTTCATTTCCCGCGACTGCTCCTCCCAGTGAAAAATGTCTTGCGATATTCAGAGAATGAGCCAGAACTTTCTGATGCGCTTTTCCACAAGCGGTGAAATCTTAACTGAGCAGCACCTCAGAAGAGTCAAGCGGCTTAATCTAAAGTACAACTAGAACTGAATCTCGGTTTTGCAATCTGATGTAGCCTCGCTCTTTCCCCTTCTTTCTCTAAGGGGAGGGGCCTACTAATTCTGGAAACCCGCTTTCAGTTCTTCTGTTTCCGGTCACTGCGTGCCCCCCAACCCCGCCAACCCGTCACCCCAGTTTTTACTCAGGCCTCCCTTTTTCCAATTAAAAAAAAAGGAAGCTTCTTTTCAGTTTCCCAGCATCTACTTCAGTTTGGATTTCTCTCCCTTGCCTCTCCCACTTTGTGTTTCAGAAGAAAAAAGGATTCGGAGGTGAGAGGCATCGAGGTTCGATTCATTCCTAGACCGCAAATATCCTTTCCCCCAAAAAATAGAGGGGAAAGGGAGAATGTCATTACGTCAACCGTCTCTTTCTGAATTTGAATTTCACACCCCCCCCCATTTCAATTTTCACTTGTTGAAGGCTGAATAGTTTATAAAGGATTTGGTGAGGTTCAGATTTGATGAGTTTTTTCCCTTATGAAACAATTAAATAACAGCGAAAATGTTTCTGTGGAAAATCATGTTAGCCTAAGATTAACAGCAGAGGAGGAATTTGCAGGGCTGATAGACAAAGAGAGGTCTCAGCTTTGGAACACTGGAAATTTAAATCAAACATTTAATTTGCTTCACCAAACAAATTGCTTCCCCCCCCCCCCATCATGTTCTATCCCATTATCAACAAAAATAGAGATCTATGATAATGGGCAAGCACCTCAGGGTCTTTGGTTAAAGGTATTTGCCCTTTTTACCTGTGGACACCTAAGTTACACAAATTTTTTCGGTTAAAAGTTTGAAAGCGAAGGGTTTCATGTTTCTAGGAACCGATGTCTGAGGAAGATTCCTCTAGGGAAATCTGTCACAGGGCAGACGAAGCAGACTTTTTTTTTAAAAAAAAGAATACTTTCATTTAAAATAATTAAATCATTAAATTAATTCACACACAAAGGTGCAGATCTGCTGAAATACTGCTCCCCAATACCATCATTTTTATCCTAATTCAAAGCCTCCCCCTTCCCTGTGGAGGAATTCTCTCTCCTCTGGGGAATAAAACAAAACCGGAACCTTATTATTGCCACATGTTTTATTTAGGGTGGATCTGCACTAAAGTTCTCAGCAGGACTGCATAACAGGATTTCTGAAGGGATGGAGAGAGAAATGTCAAGAGCCTTAGGTCTGGTTTCCGGAGGTCCAGGTAGTTCTCCACCCTTGTATAGAAACAATCAATACCTCCCAAATCCCATCATCCTTGCAGATTTTTAGGATCTGGGTTTAAAGGTGAAGTCAATGATGAGCTATCAGCAGCACAATGCATTCAGGTAAGATCAGAAATAGCAGTCCTGCGGCCCTGGGCACTGGGATTCCCTATAGAAATCTGCAGACTCAGTTCTTCCAAAGTTCCTTTACCTTATTTCGGTGAGGGAATCTACTCACCAGCTCCTGGGAGAAGACAGTCAAGGTGTAATGATGGATTCTGCCTGCCTCTTCTGAGAACTGTACCGTAAACATCATCGTTCAGTTTTTCTGACCGCTGCCCTATTCATTGCTAAATTCTTAAGGTAGGTAAGAACTCATAATCATTTCAGAGTCCCATATCCAAGATATGGATTTGGACAGTCAACTTTTCCCGGAGAGACAGGAACAAATACTTGTTATTTTCCCTTTCTCAGGCCTTTATCACCCCAGAGCTTCCTGAACCATAGTGTTACGGGGTCTCATCTCTCTCTCTTACTCCGTAATGAATATCTTGTCAAAGCGCCATCTATAGGAAAAATATTCCTTCGTGTCAAAATTGGGAAGGACCTGGGGAACAGAATAAATTTTTAATGCATATCCTTTCTACCTTTTAAAATATCGGTCTGTTTCTAAGGATCTCCCCCCTCCCCCATTTTTAGAGGTCTAACCTATCTCCAAATTCTCTGAATCACAAGCTAATCAGTCTCTTTTAAACTTCTGAGCCTGTCCTGGTATTTGGCATCTCCTGATCCAAACCTTTTGAAAGATTTTGAATACTGTCAAAATACAATATTTAAAACTTGTTTGAAGTAAAAAAGAAAGAATTTGTGTGTACCCAGTTTCAAAGATCTACATATCTACTCCCATGAGCACTTGGAGTCACCACACAAATCAACCCTAAATTTACCCAGACTAGTTTTCTGCTTTTTAGCTCTTAGTACAATGCCTGGCCCATTGTAAACATTTAACATTATGTTATAAAATTGTCTGTTACAAGCCTCTGTACAAGCCCCCCCTCCCTCTGCCCTCAGTTAAATCTGATTCTATCAATCAGTTCTGAATTTTCCAAGTTGGGAGCGGTGTGCCAAGGAAAAGGCTGAGGGCAATTGGAGTTGTTTACTTATAACAGAATTGTTCCTCTCTCATTTTTTCATTAAAATTCTAAGTTATCAGTTACACACACACACACACACACACACACACACACACACATACACAAACACATACTTCATATTCTGTACAGTGAAGGAATAAAAGACATGATTCCTTCCCTTTAATATTATTTTTTCTTTCTTAAGGAAAGTTTAAGTAGCAACTGACAGGAGGATCAGAAATGCAATAACATTAAAATGGATAATTAACACCCCTGTCAAAGTGAGGGTGGTTTTTTCCAGGCATCTTAGGTCCCAGAGAGCATTGATCCATGTATTTTGGCAAAATGCTTTCCTATTACAACAATGTGGCAATATGAAGAGTTTAGGTAACACTGAAGGGACATAGAGGGAGGTAGTAAGAGAGTATAACAATCACATCTTTATTTTCCTAGGCCAAAGGATTTATTTTTCTGGAGTGTATCTTCTGAAAGGATCCAGGTCAAGGAGAGAGTAAGTAGAAGAAATCAGAGCTATAGCCAACGAAGTTCCCAAGATGTTATTCTTGTCCAATGGAGGCATTGAATGTCCTCCTAAAACTCTAAAAAGAAAAAGTTCTAGGTTCCTAAGACCATTATGATCCATAATTGTTAGATCTCACAGCCAGATCTAGTCTGGTAAATTAATCTTTGGGTCATCTTCAGGGTCAGAAAGGGCTTTTCTTTGTGAGAATGAGTTCATCTAATTTTGCAGATTAACAAGATTTTTCTAGTTCCTTCTGGCAAATGCCATAAGGATCTCTAAGGAACTTTTGTTAGTAGTTTCCTTCTCCCTCTTGCAAGCAATCAATTTTGTGTTTCTTTTTTTTTAAGTTTCTTCTAATTCTATCCTCCTCATAATGTCAATTACTATTCTTTTTTGAACCAATACAGAGAATTGTAACTAGCATCTAGCCAGTCTTGGACTTTTCTTCTCAGGCATTAACCTAGAGTAACTTTTTTGACCCTCTATCCTTAAACCTCTCTTTTTGGGGTTCCTAAGAAAGCCCAGAATATGGGGTTAATTCCAGTAGATTTGTACTGTGACTGTACCAACCTTGAAGGACAGGCACATGTACTGAATTATTGTGCACAAACTCTCAGAGTACCAGTTACTTAGAGCTAAAAGGCACAGTGTAAGTATCAGGGAGGCAACACAATAAATTGAGACAATATTTCTGGATTTAGAACCCTTGCATTCAAATCCTATGTCTTCGGCAAATCACTTAAATTCCCTGAGTCTCAGTTTTAATAGTTGGTTTGACTGAATGAGATCTTGGAATCCTATGATGCTGCTATAACAGGGAATAGAGAATTCTTCTGTGTGATACTGGGGTACATGTGAATAAAAAATATTACAGAAATGCAGTGTGCTGTAATCAAAGGGGAGCTGTTAAGAATGATCTTTTGTAATCAGAAAACTCAGTAAAGAAGGAAGAAGTCACTGAAATCTGCAAAACAGTTTCACCCATAGGGATCAAGCTTCTGCTGAAATCATAAGGAAAAAAAATCAATTGGCTTCAAATAACACACATTTCAAAATGTAGTATTTAAAGGATATTTTTCTCAAAGTTTATTAGGATGACCTAAAAGACTTTGTAGCACAACTGATTTTCTCCCCTCAATGAAAATAAATTGATTTGTTTATGCTTGAAAATAAATTTACATATTTGCAAATGAACAAATGAATCACAGAAGCCTATATAGATCAGTAGTTTTGATGATCGAAATTTTTCCTCAAATGTTACACATTTAAATTTTTGTTACTAAATATGCCCATGGAATAAACAGAGAAAGAGGCTCCTTGATAAAGGATGAATGTCAGGAATTGAAAGTAGTGCATTTTAAAGGGAGAAGTAAAACCTTGAAACATTTGGACTTTGAAATTTATCTTCTCATTCCTAGATCCATTAATTTACTTTGGATAATTAATTATTCATTTGTATTTTATAAGTTATTGACCAGAAATCTCATTTAATGAGTTTTAGAACAGAGAAGTATTCTTCTTCCCCCTTTCCCTCCCATAAGCCTTAAAGAATCCTAGACTTTTAACTAATCATTGCAACTCTTTTTCTGGATGCAATTCTTCTGGTCCTGGACAGATCAGTAACAGGAGGTTATCTGATGCTTTAGTTACAGTTTATCCTGAATCATAGCAACCAGTGGAATGACCCCCTGCTGTAGTCTTCTTAGAAGGTGGATAAAGCAAAGGTCTAGGCCAGAGGGACTATTAAAAGTCCCCTGACACCTTTCTAGAGAACTAGAGTTGTTGTGTCTAATGTTCTGGCAAACTGACAACTGAGGTTCTGCCTACATAAATTCCTCTAATGGTTTTTATTGGCTATGGAACTTATATTCAATTCCTGTCCTAAACAATTATGTTCTGCTGCAATGGCCTGCCTGCTGCACGGTTCAGTCCTCCAGGAGAAACTACCTTTCAGAGGCAGGAAAAATAATTACTCTATTTAAATGTAAAAACCTTCAGTAATGCCACTTTAAGGCTAAAAATTTCACCCTTGAAACTCAGGAAATAGCAACAACATTAGATTTTTCCAGGTCTTTGCTTCTATTGCATAGTAAATGTACTTACGAGCTTAACCTATGATCCAAAATACAACATATATTTAGAGTCATCTTGTTTTACATGAACAATCTATGGAATTGCTTGCTGTTTAGATTTTTTTATTTCAAACCTTAATGCATTATTTCTCCTGACTTCAGAGCTTAATTATTTGGAAGATGGTTTTGTTCAGTGTAACAACAGAAAGATACTGGAAAACAAATTGATTTAAACTTAAGGGGAAAAAAATGAAAAAATCCAAGAATAATTCCTTATCTGTCAAGACATTCAATCTGTGATAACTGAGAACAATAAAAGGCTGCTAAGGACTCACATAACTTCCATATAGAAATATGTCCTTTCACAGAATTACATCATTCAAAACTAACCACAAATTTCCTTCACTTATCCAACATAGAACACCTTGAAAAGGCTTAAGCTTAATTTATTCACAATTTTTTTCTTATTAATTTAAGTTGACTTTCTCATTTTTTTTAAATTCAGAACCAAGCAAACATTTTTTTCCATTAGAAGGGATCCAACGCTAGAAATCTGTAACATTTAAAATTCTGATATTTGGAATTTATATATAAACTAACATAACCAAGAATGTATAAATAAAATAAAGATAAGATGAAATAAATAAAGGAATGCTCAAATATAATTTATGTTCCAAAGAATCTCTTGTTACTAAATTGGATGAAAAGACTTAGCTCCCAGATTTTTCATTTATATTTAATTTTTCTCAAGCATTTTCTTGTGCCAGAAGAAATGAATGAAGCAAATCAAAAGGTTAAGCATGGGTCTATGGAAACATTACCATATACATGTACTTTTAAATCTGAACTTATAACTACTAGGATACTTGAGGATGTTTCAAGATAAAAGGAATTATATTCATGCAGGATATTATTACTATTAGAAGAAAATTATTCTCATCAGGGAACATACACCCTTGGGCTAAAATATACATTAAATTTTACAGAAGGAATGCATGTTTCAATTGTATGGTGCTGATTTATACTGCATACTTTCCTTTAGAATTTCTTGTGTCAATAGAAATGATGAAGGCAGAACTCTGTTGTCTGTACATGCCACTAAAAACTCCAAGTTGTAGGTTTTGATTTCACAATCTTACCACCCAACTGTACACAGAAAGCTTCAAATACAATTAAATTGAAGACACACTGGAATCATCCCAAAAAGCAAATATGTATATAATTTGAACAAACAATCTTTTCTTGCGGACATAGAATGCACAAAGCAGAATATAAAAAAGAGAAGAGAAGGAGGAAGAGGATCGGTATGATTTATCACTTTACAAAAAGCAAAGTTATATTTGAATAGTCATTTACCTTCAGAAAGTTGGAGTACATGTCCACAACTATTAAATGAGGTGTATTTGGAATCACTGCTCTAATTCTCTTTTGGCCTATCATCCTTAATAACTGGTAAAAATAGTGCTTAATAGCAGTGAATGCAGGTCAGTAGAATTTATGACATATGAAACTGGAAGAGCGGAATGATACACATAAAGTTCAAATTGTTTTTTTTTCTGGTAGTTAATTCTATTGAAAATTAACTGAAAGAATGAAGGGGAAGATGTGCATGAATTTAGTTCAACAATCTTATTTTAAAAGAAACAACTTGATCTCTCACTTTACAACTTGCTATCTAGACATTAAAGAACACTATTAAAGGAACTATGGGTACTTTCACATTGTTTTTCATGCCAACTCATATATTTTTGTTTGTTTGTTTTTTTGCAAAGCAATGGGGTTAAGTGACTTGCCCAAAGTCACATAAGTTGGAAATTATTAAATGTCTGAGGCCAAATTTTAACTCAGATCTTCCTGACTCCAGGGCCAATGCTCTGTCCACTGTACCACCTGACTGCCCCCCAACCCATACATTTTTAAGGCAGTTATATTGAGAGGTAATTTTATTAAATTAAGTTATAATGACATTATACCTCATTTTCTCTAATATTTGCCCTGTGATATCAAAACTTTTCAAAACTGTCTTAGAATCAAAAAGTTAGCCTTAGAAAGAATATCTTCCATATGCTTATAATCATCCTCAGAGGATTGCTGATCAGCATATGGTTTGTCTGTCTTTGTTTGTGTGTGTGTGTGTGTGTGTGTGTGTGTGTGTGTGTGTCTTGTGTTCTAATACTTCTCTTTCTTACTCTACTTCTTAGAACACTATGGGCAGGAACATTTGGATCTTTGAGTATTTAGGTCATTTGTGCATTAGATGAATCTAATTAATTATAATTGTTATATATGAATGTTATATATTTCTTGCAAGAAATATCCAACGTAAAAAAACACAAAAAAGACTTAAGCACTGAAGAGAATTTTGTCCTTGAGTGATTAAAACAACTTAGAGTCTTCCTCTCTCTTCCTTTAATATTTCCCCATGATGCATCATTTATGTCTTTACAAAAGAAAGAGCAATGATATCGATCCCTTGTCCAATGGGAGGATTCAGCTCAGGGGAGCAAAGAAAATACATTACACTTAGGTGGGGGTGTCATCAGGGCATCTGACAGAGCCCATTTATTGAAAACATTAAATAATTCTTACAGAAGAAAACTACAAAATTATCATACAGGATAAAAACAATGATGTAACTTTGTTATGGGCAGAAATTAACACAGCAGGTTGTGACCCAGGTCAAGAAGTCAGACAGGACTTATCAGAAACAGGGTTTATGGAATAGCAAGGCCAAGAATGATGCAGTTGTGATATCAAATCAGAGTTCTGTGGAAGCTTTCAGCTTAAGGGTCAACAAAGCTCAGTTATTTTGGCCAGAGTTGGCCTCTTGACCCCAAACTCACTTGAGCAGCCTCTACACTTCCCTCTTTTCTGTTTACACAACAAACTCACAATTACCCAACCTGATGTTCAACCTGGGTAACATGATCCTGAACTCTATTAATAGCACATATAATGGCTTTGGTTACAGAAAAAAAAAAAAACTTTGAAAATACTTGGTAGACAACAAAAGAGAAGCATAAAGAGAACTAATATAAGACATAATTATATATACTCTGGGTCCAATGCCCCAAAAGGGTGGGATGATGAAACCATTTTATTATTTTTATCAGCTGTTTTTTCAGGAATCAGATCTTGTTGGGAGGTTATTTGGATGTCTTCAGAAAATTTATACAAATATTCAATACCAAAAGATAGTTTTTAAAATGAGAGACAACAAATGATCAATATCATAATTACACAAAGTTGAAATTATTATTCCTATTTCTATTTGTATAATACCATGTACCAATTACAGGTGGAAAATACAACCAATCAAACAATTTGTTGTTCAAATCCATATATTATTCCATAACACAATTTTTTATTACAGAAATTTATAATGCATTAAATAAATGATAAAGATTTTCATAAAGTCTTCTGAGCCTTAATTGTTCTAATAATATTTTCTGACAAATCTTGAGTATATTTTGCTTTTATCTTTTCCTTATTCATAATTTCTTTACATACACATGCTCAAATAATGCAATTATAACAGTTAATATTATTTCCCTCTTTTTCTCAGTAATGAACATAAATTCCTCTTTATGGGGTGTAATACTACTTAAATTAGAAAATTATACCTAAATTCTCAGCATCTCTTCTTTGATATTTCCAATAGTAACTTTGTTATATTCCAAATAAATTTTCAGCTTCCCCTATAAAATAACTTCAGTCATATTTTTCTCTCCATAGTATAGTTGTTACCCATGGAGGATTTTGCACACAATTCCAATATTCACTTCCTTTTGTAGTTCCCAAATTGGCTTTCCTTTTGCATGGTTTGTCCTTCTTTCTCCTCTTATGCTTTCTTTTTCAATTTCTTAAATGTAAGTTGTTCATTTTCTGTATTACTTGATTCATCTGGTCTGCATGGTCTGATGTTTTTTTCTGACATCCAGACAATTTCTCCTTCTGTGGACAAAACAAAAGCATATCCTTGAACCCAGGTTATTAATTGATCAAGTCTTTTCCAAAGTTCATCTTCTATATCCTTCCATATTACTCTATGAGGACTCTCAGGGATGTTTATTCCGTTATCAAGGGTAATTTTGTAACCAAAGTGTTTTTCAGCCAAGGTTTTATTCTTATCATCCAAAGTCAAATAATTAATGAATAGAAAGCTTTATTTAGGTGTAGTCTGGTATCTGCTTCCCCACAATCCCTTTTTTCTGTTTATGTGGAAACATTTTTAATGACCTATTTTTCTTTTTAACTATAGGTTTGATCTGTGGGATATAAGTTGTGGCTATACAATAATATAGCATATAGCATATAATTCATTCTTTTGTATTGATGTAAAAGGAGTATATGATTTCTTTTCTATTATTGTATATGAGCTTGGACCTACAGGTTTAGAATAAGGTCCATCATATTGTTTAAGATTTTCAGGGAACCCAGAGAATCATAACTTCTGATGTTTTCTCTTATGATCTCTACAAGGAATCAATTGTTAATTTTAGGCTTAGATATTATTGCAGTAAAATAACTTATATAGACAAAACCAGATCACATAACTTTTTTAACATCTTGCTTTTGAGCAAGTTATCTAATTATGGGTTACATAATTTTCAATTTCCCAATCATCTTTCAAAGTCCCTCATATATATTCAATATTATTGAAAATATTTTATTAATTTCAAAAAACCTAATGTAATTTTTTTACCAAAGCCAGTTGTTACAAGATACATATATAATTTTTAATAGATATAATTTCATAAACATGAGATGGAAAAACTGTCCAAAAAAGATCTTGAGAGATATAATCTGTTGGCAAGGATTTCTCTAGTTTTCTTATAACAAATCTTTACAAATGTGATGGATAACACATATTCATATTTTATTACTGTAACACAATTTTAAATTTTCAAAAAGTTGTTTGAATCTGCTCTTATACAGTTTACTAATTATACATAATCACATTTTCAATTTAAAGTATATTCCCTTTATTCCCTAAATCTTTGAAACAAAGAAACTTCTTAATACCAGGTATTTCTAAAAATGTTATGATTACAAGATTTTCTTTGTACTTCTCTTAATAATCTTATAAATTCCAAAACTCACATTCAAAATTACCTTAAATAATTTTCTTTTTTCAAAGTATGAAAGTTTGCAAATTATTTTATCAATTATAAAGCCTGATTAAAAACACATAACTCAGGAGTCTAGCTTTCCCATTAGTTCTTTTTCCTCCTTATGACTCTGGAGGGGCCAAAAAATATTATAACCAAAAAATTATCTTATTTTATTTTTTTTACAAATCTCTTAATTCAGTTACATGTATTTTCAGATAACTTTGTTCACTGGATAACACATTATAGATTTAACCAATTTGAAGAAATAGTTAATATTTACTTAGCAATTGCTTTCATATCAAAACTTTTCACTTAATGGAGTATATTACTTTTCCAATCAATTCATTGCCAGATATTGTAAAAGTGGTGGTTTAATGCAATTTTCAGATTACCCCAATCTTCATTTAAACACATATATCTCTATACTTTCTTCTTTTACTACATTGATTTGTAGATTATTTTCCATAGTTCCCAAAATCCATCTCTTTATACAATGTGAAACTTGCTCAGACCTTCTTTCTACATGCTTGAACCAACTTCCTTACTTCACAAATGGTTAAAAAACCCTAACAGTCCCTATATGCCTTTTCATATTTCTTTGCAACCCTATTTCCTCTTTCCAAATCTTTTCAGAACACATTACTCAGACTGAACTACTTGCTTATCCCTTAATATATTCTTCCTTTTCCATAAACTCTTCAAATAAAACCAGCCAAGCAAAATAATTTCAGGAATAATTTTAATTTTTACTAGGTCTCTTATAAGTATAATTTGCCAATTCAGTAAGTAAAATTAGGTTAGATAATCAGACGAGAAAACAAACAATAGAAGATAAGACAAATTAATAGAACCCCCTCTTTCCCAAAAAAACAACATGATTTCCAGGAAAATTTCCTGTGGCTCCTGAATCATGGGTTTTTGGAAAAAAGAAAAGGATCCAATTTTGAAAAGAGAGAAAGGAAAGAGGATGGGCCAATTAGCACACAAAGATAGGACAGCAAGTCTGACCATGCAGAGAGAGCTGAGCTTTCTTCTGCCTGGATTTTAAAACAAACACATAGAAAACTCATAAACAGAATCAGAACACATTGAACCAGAGAGGCCCCAAACTCCAGGGAAAACCCCACCTAGTTCTCAGGGTAGAGAAAATATATAAAACATTTAATATATCACAATACATTGTTTTATAAAAGGGTATTCATATTTTTAATACTTATGGATTTTAACTAGCATTAACTTTTTGAGAGGGCAAAACATTAAAAATTTCTCAGCCTAATTGGAATATCAATTAACTTCTTTCTAAGGGGACAAGTTTTAAGTCTTTTCTTGGGGGGGGGTGGAATCTTCTGTTCCTAAATCCTAATTTGACCCATAATTTTCTGTAATAATTAACATTATCAGTATCTATTTTGATAAACTCCTGAAGTTATAATGTGATGATACCATATTGGTAAAAGAATAACTATTTAGGTTCCCCTTATTTTTTTATTAATTTATTTTTGGCATTACTAGTATCCAAATTACATACTTTAGAATTAACCTGACTCTCTTGTCTTTTTGGAATATTTATTTCCCCCAAACTTTATCATATTAAAAAAATAGTATTTCTTTTTATGATTTCTATATATTTATAACATATTCTAAGCTCAAATCTCCTTTGCTTTGGAACCATGGAGAATATCATAGTGTGTAAAGACTTATTTGTTTTTTGATAATTTCTAAGCTCTTCTCTTTAGTCGGTTTCTTCAAGATTTTTTCATCCTGTCCTGGATTTTTTTTTCAAGTTCTTTGGAGATTTCCTTCCCCATTACACCTGGTACACCTGCTTGGAAAAAAAAAAAGTAAAGAGCTGGGCTGCTCACAGCTCCACCCAAAGTCTTCCCCTCACATGATCCTGGGACTACTCCCAGCTTAGTCAGGGGGTTTTCTTCTCCTGAAGGACTCTCTCAGTCTCCGGACAACTTCAAGTCTCATGCTTGCACCACGTGAGGGACACTAAATGTAGTGATCCCCTGTCCAGCAGGGGATGGATTTGGCTCAGGAGAGAAAAGAAAATACATTACACTTAGGTGGGGGGTGCCATCAGGATATCTGACAGCCCATTTATTGAAAACATTAAACAGTTCTTATAGAAGAAAACCACAAAATTAGCATACAGGATAAAAACAATGATGTAACTTTGTAATGGGCACAAATTAACCCAGCAGGTTGTGACCCAGGTCAAGAAGTTCAGAAACAGGGTTTATCAGAAACAGGGTTTATGGAATAGTGAGGCTAAGAATGATACAGTTGTGTTATCAAATCAGAGTTCTGTGGAAGCTTTCAGCTTCAAGGGTCAACAAAGTTTGGGTTATTTTGGCCAGAGTTGGGCTCTTGACCCCAAACTAGCTTGAGTTGCCTCTACAGAGCAACATTTTTACACACTAGCTTGTACACTTTCTTTTCTTGTTAAAAATTGCATGATATCCTTTGATATATTTTACAGTATAATGGATCAATAGCTTAAGAAGAGTTTGAACAAGTTCATAAGTCAATTAATCTTTAGATTGTTAAGATGCATATTATATATATATATATATATATATACTAATTTCTCTTGAAATGTATTTCTTCAAATACTTCTTCATGTCTGTCTTAAGTCTTCAAAACTTATTCAAAGTTTCATGTTCTTTGGAGAAATCAACATGAAGCTAAAAAGATTCAACAATTTCTATAACTCATGATGCCTCTTAATGATAGATTGATTAAATTCACAATCCCAGGGAACAAAGAATTATAGCCAATTACTGTGGAACCTGAGAGATGACAATTACTCAAAAGTGATATTTTTTCTGCAGTATATTTATTACCTGCACACATATAAGTAGTTGGATACTCATAAGTAGGAAATAATGAAAATTTGCCTATAGCTAGATATTTGTTGGAAATCAAGTTAAATTCAATTACTTTCTGCAATAAACTTTTAGATGTTTATCAAAGTTTTTAAATTTACATTGACTCTAATATATATGGATTATAGAATTATGAATTAATTTCATGTTACTACTTCAGATGCAAAGGATTTGGCTTTCCCTGGAATGAAATCTACTTAGAGATATGAAATGGTTCAAAACAGTGAGCCATGAGTTTTAAAAAATTTACTTCTCAAGACACATAACAGAGCGTATGTGACTAGTTCCATTTTATGACCAATTCCATTTCCAAACAAAAACAAATCTAAGTACAGAAGAGGGTTTTTACTAAAAAATACTGAGACTTTCTTTTCCCTAGATAAGAATAATTTCATATCCTTATTTCCCATATTCACCAAGAACATATACTATAAGATCCTCTAAGGTTCTAACCATTTTAAGCCTTGACAAGTATAAATTATTTTATGTGTGCATGTGGGGATATAATAATTCTTTCCAGAATAAGATTTTTCAGCATTAGATATAAATAACTGAATGTAGTTTCCATTGTTTCCAATGCAGGAAATAAAAATAGATCACAAAGCTTAATTATTTCTTGTCTTCAACAGTGAATAGAACTTTTAATCTCTTTAATTCCTTTCCTTTCCCTCTTTTACATAAGAATAAAACTCATTTGGAAGGAAATGTTTATATTGAGAAGAGGTCAGGTAAGCTAATGACTGCTTGGTATTTTATGACAAGTTTTATAACTTTGGAGTTGCTATAACTTTCAAACGATCATCAATAAAGTTTTATTGCAAAAGGAATGCCAAATGTCTGAATGCTTTTGCACACAGTAAAATCTTGCTGCCTCTTTAGCTTAACCAGCTTTCTCCTTTTAACCCCAGACATAAAGCCTTCCTCTTTCCATTGAAAAGCTGGAAAAAGTGTTGATTCTATTTTCCCTCAGTTGGATAGGGAGGGATTTTATTGGGAAAATATTACAAAACTCAATTTTCAAAAGTAAATTAGATTTTGATTCTGCTTCTTTAAAATAATTTATTAAACTAGTTCTGTTTTTTAAAACAAATATAAAAGTATTTCTAGGAACTGACCATCACCTAACTTACTCTTAGAAACCCCATGTGTCAGAATGATTTTTTCAAACTCAGTTTAATTATTTAGAAGGCATTCAAGTCCATTACATACTACTCCATCTATATCTTACTCTTTCCTGTTAGGAGAGGAAGGGAAGATAGATAAAAGTCTCCTCTTCTCTTTTTCTCCTCTCTCCAACCCCCCACCCCCACCCCAAGCCAACCAAAGTACCAGTCTACTATTCAGAAAGCATTAACTTTCAAAGTATGTGTTCAGATTTCTTCAGTGTATGGTCAGAGGTGCAGTTCCCTTTAAAGATTCCATGGATCCCTTTAAACTCACTTCAAGAAATACTCCCTTGGGTAGAACCTGAAACAGACACAATTTTTTTTTGACTGAATCTTATGGTTGATAAGATCAATTTTGTCTTTCCCAGGGAAAAATCAACAGTCTAGATTGACTCAGTTAATAATTATTGGTCAACTTTGCTGCTCCACGTGAGAAATATTGGAAGACGAGATGAAAGGAAAAAGTCATTGCCCTTAATTCTCTTAACCTCCCCCTCCTAAAATTCACCCCTTTCACTTAATGTCCCTCTCACTGAAGTTTGGACCATGATGCTTTTAGCACACAAGTCAACTTAGACTACAAGGAACACATGTGTTAAAGGGAAGGAAAGAATTTTTTTAGTAGCATCTTTTTTTTTCATCCATATGCACATGTATATTTTTAAATTAATAATTTCCTTACACCCTCCCTTCCCACCCCCCTCCCCTCAGCTTCAAACAGTCAGGTAAACATTGTACATACTTTTTTTTTTAAGTTTTTGCAAGGCAATGGGGTTAAGTGGCTTGACTAAGGCCACACAGCTAGGTAATTATTACGTGTCTGAGGCCGGATTTAAATTCAGGTACTCCTGACTCCATGGCTGGTGCTCTATCCACTGCACCACCTAGCCACCCCCAAATACATATTTTTGATAAACATGTTTACAGACTAGTCATTTTCAGTATGAGGAATTAGGATTAAGGGAAAGAGATACATATGAGATGATTTTTATAAAGTGTTCATCAGATTCTGAAGGGTTGTTTTTTGTTTTGATTTGGTTTTCTTCCTCTGCATGGGGATAACATTGTCCATAGCCAGTCTAATACCATTGTCCTAGCTTTCTGAACTGATGAGAGGTTCTGCTTCCATTAAGGATAATTATCTAATCATGTTGTTGCTAATGTGTACATTGTTCCCTTGGTTCTGCTTCCTTTGCCACTACAAAAAAAAAAGCTACTATGATTATTTTGGAACATTTAGGACTTTTTCCATTTTTTACAATTTCTTCTGGATATAGTCCTAGAATGGGAATTGCTGGCTCAAAGGGTATGAACAGTTTTATTGCTCTTTGGGCATAGTTCCATATTGTTCTCCAGAAAGGTTGGATCTGTTCACAACTCCATCAGCAATTTATCAATGTCAAAATGCTTCCACAACCTCTCCAACATTGATTATTTTTCCTTTTTCTCATATCAGCTAATTTAATAGGTGTGAGATAATACCTCATGGTAGTTTTACTTTGCCTTTCTCTAATCAATAATGATTTGAAGCATTTTTTCATATGATTATTTATAGCTTTAATTTCTTCATTAGAAAACTGTCTATTCATATCCTTTGGCCATTTATTAATTGGGGAATGACTTATTATCTTATAAATTTGATGCAGTTCTCAATATATTTTAGAAATGAGACCTTATCAGAATTCCTAGTTGTGAAGATTGTTTCCCAGCTTTCTGCTTTCCTTTTAATTTTGGCAGCACTGATTTAATTAGTGCAGACACCTTTTTAATTTAATATAATAAAAATCATTCATTTTGCAGTTTATAATATACTGTAATTCTTGTTTGATCATAAATTTATCCCCTTTCCATCTGATAGATGAGTTTATTAATTTATCTATGGTGTCACCCTTTATGTCTAAATCCTGTACCCATTTTGACCTTATTTTGGTAAGATGTGGATCTGTGCCTAGTTTTTGCCATTTTATTATTTTCCAGTTTTCCCAACAATTTTTCTCAAACTTTCTAAAACTCTCAATCATTTTCTTGGATATAAGTATTGATTATTTCTATTATTTGCTGTTTGATACACCCCTTATTTAAGATAATTTTACTTAATTTTCAATTAGTTCTTGGTTTATCTTTCCCTGACTCTTTCTTACATGTAACTTTTATTTCATCATGGTCTGAGAAGTGTGTATTTGTTATTTCTGCCTTTCTGCATTTGATTTTAAGGTTTTTTTGTGCCCTAGGACATGGTGAATTTTGGTGAAGGTGGCATATACTGTCAAGAAAAAGGTATATTCTTTTTCTATTCCCATTAAGTTTTCTCTAGAGGTCTATCATATCTAAATTTTTAAAGATTTCTTGTTTATTTTGTAGTTACATTTATTTAGTTCTAAGAAAGGGAGATTGAGGTACCCCATTATTTAAGTTTTTCTATGCCCCCTTGTAATTTACTCAGTTTTTTGTTTAGGAATTTAGATACTATACCATTAAATGCATACATGTTTAGTAATGATATAGCTTCATTACCAATGTTGCCTTTTAAGAAGATGTGGTTTCCTTCCTCATCACTTTTAATGAGATTAAGTTTTGCTTCTACTTTATCTGAGATTAGGCACATACCCCTGATTTTTTTTTTTTACTTCAGCTGAGGCTGAAGTTGCTCCTACCTTTTTACCTTTATCATGTGCATAACTCTGCTTCAAATGTGTTTCTTGTAAACAACATATTGTAGGATTCTGGTTTTTTATCCATTCTGCTATATGATTCCATTTTATGGGACAGTTCATCCCATTCACATTTACAGTTAAGATTACTAATTCTGCATTTCTCTCTGTGATATCTTTCTTCATTTATATTTTTCCTCTTTCTTTTCCTTTTATTCCACCTCACCAAAATGTTATTCCCTTTCCCCTATGACTTTTTAAATATTTAACTTTCAGTTTATTTTTACTTTTATCTTTGCTTTCCCTTTTATCAGACCCTTCTTCCCTTATCTTTCCCTTTCCCTGGTCCCCCGCCTTCCCTGTAGATTAGGATAAATTTTTAAACCCAAATGGGAACAAATCTTATTTCCTCTCTAGGCCAAATCTATTCAATAGCATTTTCACACTTTCCCTTCTTTTTCTCTAAAATTACAAATCTTTGTGCCTCTTCATCTAGTGTTATTTATTAATCAGGTATTATCAATCACAGTTTGCTTATTTGATTGTTTGATAAGCTCATATTGTTATCAAAGTATCATCAAAGATTGCTTGATTCCTTCATAAGCAGCATTGTTTCAAATTACATCAATTTATAATTATAATCATTTTTTGCCTTACCCCTTTTCAAGTACCCTCCAAGGACACACAATCCTGCTCATGAACCAGTGTATCATCCAAAGACAAATCATTTCTTGAACTATTTGTGCTCTTCCCCCCAGGCCTATTTTCTCTTACACCATAATCCCCCTTCCCCACCCTAGGTATTTATGCCCTTGTTAAGTGAAGCTTGGATTAGCGCAAACCCTGGTGTAATTATCTATCTCTAAGCACTGGGAGGGTCTGAAGGTCTCACCTGAGAACTTTACAAATGGTTGTAAATTATGGGAGATACTGCTTCAGGACTGTCTAGTTTATGATGTCCTCATTAGACAAAATGCTGAGCTTCATCAGCAGGGAAGAATTATAGTAGATCATAGGATAATGAGACATTTAGATTTAAAGTTAACACCCCATTTTTTATCAGTTCTTTTTGACTCAAACATAGTGATGTCATTTTGGACCATTTCAATGGAAAGACAAGAAGAACTAACTGTAACTTTATCCTTTAAGTACAATCTCTTCAATTATATTTGACCCTATAATTTTCTTAAGAGAAGTAAAGTTCTAAAGAATTAGAAGTATTATAATTTCCCTTTTGGAATTGTATACAATTTGATGATCTTGACCAACATTGATTTGCTTTGTTTTATTTTTTTCCTTCCCCTTTTCATTTACCTTTTTATGAAACTCTTGAGTCATATCTTTGATGACTGAATTATCTGTTCAGTTCTGGAATTTGTGTCAGGAAATTCTGGAAGTGCTCTATCTCATTGAACATCCATCTTTTTTTCCTAACAGTATATCCTGAATTTTGCAGGGTAGTACATTCTGGGTTGTAATCCCAGGGAACTTTGCTCTCCAATATATAGTATTCCAGGTCTTCAAATCCTTCAGTATTGAGGCTGATAGGTTGGTCCTATGTGAGTCTGATTGTGTTTCCTTTATATTTGAATTGTTTTCTTTTTTCTGCTTGCAATATTCTCTCCTTTATTGAGAGTTCTGGAATTTGGCTATAAAAGCCCTTAGAGTTTGTATCCTGGGGTCTCTTTCTAGAGGAGGTCTGTAGATTCAATTGTTATTTTGTTTTCATGTTCTAGTAGATTGGGGGTAGTTTTCCCTTATAATTTCCTGCATGATATTTTCCAGGTTCTTTTTTTTTTTTTTGATCTAGGCTTTCTGGTAGTCTGGTGATTCATAGATTGTCTCTCCTGGTTTTATTTTCCAGGTCATTTGTTTTCCCTAGAAGGTACTTTACATTTTCTTCAATTGTTTCAGCCTTTTTTATTTTATTTGATGGAATTTTGTAGTTTCAGAGATTCATTGGTTTCTATTTGTCCAATTCTAATTTTTCAGGTTTTATTTTTTTCAGTTATCTTTTGTTTTTCCTTCTTTTAAAGGTGTTTGATTCTCTGGTTAATTTTTCATAATTTTCCTGCAGGATTCTCATTTATTCTTTCCATTTTTATTCTTCCTCTCTCCTTTGGTTAAATTCTTTTTTAAGCTCTTTGATGAGCTTTTGTATTTGAGTCCAATTTATAGACTGTTTTGATACTTCCCCTGTGAGTGATTTTTTTCAGTTTTTTTTTTCTTTAGACATGGTACTGCTGTCATCTTTGTCCATAAAGTAGTTTTCTATAGTGAGTACTCTTTTAGGCTTTTTGCTCATTTTTGTTGTTTTAGTTCTGCTCCTGCAGTAGAAGGAGCATAGATCCAAGCTTTTTTTTTTTTTTTTTTTTGCTGGGGCTGGGGTATGATCCCTGGCTTGTCATTGACCAAGATATTGCCTATTCAGTCCAAGCCTTGCCTTTACAGAGGTTTGTTTCCTCCTATGTCCAGGTTCTGATTTAGCAGTGGTTTGTTCTTGACCCAGTCCTGTCTTTTACCCCAGTGTTCTCAGGCTTCAGACTTTGGGGTTGGGATATTCCTGGATGACTTGCTATCTAGCTGCCAGAACAGTCAAGCTGTCATGACCTGGATTAGACTGTGGCTTGTAGCCTCCTGTTGGCTTTTCCCTGCTCTCCATCCTCCTGGGCTTTACTTCTCCTTTTCCCCCTAAGAGACAGATCTTCACTGAAGATCCTTCATGATGTCCACTGTTGAAAACTTCTTTGAATCTTCTCTTTTTCTTGGTGGGATCTGTAGCTTGAATGTGAGAATAGAGGCTTCATTTTTCTTTAATAGGGAGAATGGGAGCTCTGGGAGCATGTTAGCTTCACGCTGCCATCTTGACTCTGCCCTGAAAGTCCCCTATATTATCTTTTTTGGAAGGAAAACTTTTCAGTGCTGCCTCAAACCCATCCTGTCAGAGGGCAAGCTTTTGGAAAATCAATGGCCTGGAAATGTATTTGCTTCCCTTATTGCTCTAAGAAAAGTCAGATGAGGCAGAATTGAGACAAAGTTCTCTTCCTATTGATGACACACAACAAAGTTTCACAGTTCATTTGTACTCAGTGCACATTAGAATTCAGTCCTGTTCCTTCCCCCCTCCACCACTCCCATCCCATCCTCTCCCCACAACTAAAATATGTTCTAAGAAAACCTTTATAGTTTTAAAATGCTTTACAAATTCTTCTTTCTCAGGCTGTATTACCCTTTGTGAATGCATGTTCTGGGCAATACAGAAGAAATTTTTCAAGGGAGAAGTCTGCCTTCTGACCTTGACTCAAATCTTTTGGGCAGTTCTTTTGATGGGCAGGAGGGAGTGCCTGTTCCAGGGAGTGTTGTCCAATGACATAGTAGACTAGAGAAGGGTTGTCTGTCTTGCTGGGTTTTCACTAGTTGGGAAGTAACTGAAGTTAGTCTTCCTTCCCTGAGGACATGTTGCCCTATATTAATTGGAGTATCAGTCAGATTTTCAACTAAGAAAAATATGAACTTTTATAGCCTAGTTGAACTAATGATGAGGGCACAAAATTTATGCCTTGAGTTTGAAGGAATTTGGAAACTATAACCTAAGATAATACTTTAAAAGGTAAGTAATACTTCTGAACCTAGAACTTCAGACAGAATAGATTGATATCCTTTGTGGAGAAAGACAGGTGGGGGTTGAAGAGGGAGAATATGATCTTCAGTTGTTAGAGAGTGATGAAGAGACTGAATTAAGTTTCAGACACAAATGGATTTTTCTTAATTTCTCCGTCTGATAGGGCCCATAGGTATTAGTGGAGAGAACATTGATCCTGGAGTCAGGAAGAGGTGTTCAAATTCAGCCTCTGACTCTTACTAGCTTTGTGCTCTGTGTGATCTGCCTGCCTTAATTTTCTACGCTGTGAAATGAAGATAATAATAACACCTACTTCTTACAGTATTGTTTTGATGTTAGTGTAAAACTGGGTTTATCTGGAGACCCCAGTCCTCATCTTCAATAGAAGAAGGAGATTGTACAGAATTATCCTTAGTTATCACCCTTCTAATAAATTATGAACTATACCAACTATTTTCAGTAAAATTATCAGTTCATACTAATGATTGAGATCCCCAGTCCCAACCCAATATTACTTATACAATTGCCCAAGTTCTGCCTTGCCTTCATTTACTCAAGCAGAACAACGGTCTTCCTCAGATCTTGTGGCTCAGATTGAGTGTTGTAGGCCAAATGCATCCTGGATGTTAGTGGATGAAACAACCCCAGTCCTTTCAGTGGGACACCAGAAGGAGCTCTAAGAAGTAATGCATCAGTATTGGGTATGGGTTATTGCAGGCAAAAGCTTCATGTGTTATTGTCTGGTTTCAACATAATTTATTGGGATGAGTTCTCAAAGGTATTTGGAATTCTGAATGGGGATTTATTATCTTTAAGTTTTTGAAGCACATGGAGTTTCTGATGTTCTAGTTACCAGGGTATGTCTTGATTGGTGTTCTGTAAGTGCTAAATGTGTATATCCTACAAAGATATGTAGCATAGTGTTTATTTTCTTTGTAATACATATTTAGAAGCCTCATCAGGCTTACAATATGCTTCTCCATTGCTCTCTTTGTTATTAGCTGTAATTATGATGCAGTGGATAGAGCACTGGGACCCAGAGTTAAGAAGACTCATCTTCCTAAGTTCAAATATGACTTCAAACACTTCTGAGCAGTGTGACCCTGGAGAAGTCTTTGGTTACCTCATGTGTTAAATGAGAAGGAGAAGGAAATGTCATACTCCTTCAGTATCTTTGCCAAGAAAACTCAAATGGGGTCACAGAGTGAGACACAACTGAAAAAAAATGACTGAACAGAATAAAGATAGTGTTCTTGAGCTCACTGCCATAAAATAAAATCAATAAAATGTTTACATTATAAAGATAGAATTTAGCTTTTTTGGAAAGATCAGTAAAGATGCTTTTAACTTCCTGAAGTTCCTTTTATTTCCTTATGCCATTTCTGACTCCCTCTGGACATAAACACCTCACTGCTGGCTCATCCTGAACTTCCCTCAAGTCTGTGGCCTTTCTCCCTGAGAGAACTTTCTGACTCGGTGGCCCACTCATCTTGTTGGGTCTTCCCTGATTTTTGCATTGATAACTATTTCCTGGTGCTTCCATTTTATGGAAGGCCCTAGACCTGCCTGCCTTTAATCTTTTCCTGGCTTGTATTCCTGACATATTATCATCTTTAAAACCATGACCCTATACAGCTTGTCGTCATGTTCTGCCTTCCTCACCTACTTTTCAGATCTCTTTGTATGTCATCTTCCATTATGGAAATGT
This sequence comes from Macrotis lagotis, assembly GCF_037893015.1. Classification (NCBI taxonomy): domain Eukaryota; kingdom Metazoa; phylum Chordata; class Mammalia; order Peramelemorphia; family Peramelidae; genus Macrotis; species Macrotis lagotis. The sequence goes on along the minus strand of NC_133658.1, from coordinate 446,150,901 downwards.
AAGCTCCTCGAGGGCAGAGACTGCTTCTTTTTTTGCTTGCATTTGTATCCTACTACTGTACTGAATAAGTACACAGTCACCATTTAATAAATCCTTGCTTCCTTCCTTCCTCTTTCCTAAAAGCAACTAGCCTGCTCTCTTCTGCTTTTTTTCAGCATAATTAACTGATGGCAGTAACTATATTTCTTTTCCTTTGTAATATCATGGGGCAGGGCTGTATTGGAGCCAAATCAAACAAATAATGAAGAGAGAAATGAGTAGAATCAAGAGAATGTTGTATACAGTAACAGCAATATTGTTTGAAGAATTTTGAGGGACTAAAATCACTTTGACTATTATAAATACCCAAATCAACTACAAAGGACCCAAGATGCTATCTGTATCAAGAGAAAGAAGTGATAAATAGAAGTATGTATAGAATAGTTTTATGAACATATACTTATATATGCAAATACTTATCCATATATATGTACTTACATCCATGTATATACATATACTTATACAAGTGTATATGCATATACATGATCATATACATATACATATTTGTGTCTAATGGTAGCCATCTGTAGGGGGAGGGAGAAAAAGAAAAATCACATGATTACCATTATATATTTAAAAGAAATAACTAGTTGTACATAATAGAAATGCAGTTTCATGATCAACCATTTTTATTTCTATTCTATTATGTTATGGAAAGGCTTGTTTTATTTCCCGAGTTCAGAATAAAATATATGAAAATAATAGAAAAGTGTTTTTTTATTTTTAAATGTACTTAGCTCTGCTTCTACAAACTCCTGGTAGTGTCTTCTATTGATTACAATTGCTGAGGAGACTTTTTAACTTTTAAAACTCAAATAGCTATAGCCTAGTGAAATTACATCTCAACATATTATTTGTTCATGATGGAGAAAGGAAAAATGAAGAAAAGACAAAAGAAATCAAGCTCCTATGTACTAAGGAACATAGTTTTGTAGGAAATAGATCTGGCTTCTCTTTCCTCACCCAACAGCTCATAATAATTATCCTCTTCATTGGAAAGTCACCAAAGAAGAAAATGAGAGACTGTTTAATTTTTTTGTGCTCACTCAGTTCCAAATCTTCACATAATTGGGATACTCTTTGTCACCATCTCTCAGTAAGTTTACTTATTACTAGAAGCAGGCTCACCAAGCCTCCACATGTTGAATAAAAATATGATAAATTATGCACAACTTATTATGCTATACTAAATATTATACTAAAATCAAATCTTCATATGCTTGAATGACTAGGCCTTCACTGTTCAGTCCCTAATAACACTTTTGTAGAGCATACATATCCTTGTTTTATGCTAGTGTTTGTTATTAGATAATTATTGAACAAATTAATCAATACTGTTGTTACATTTTCCAAGGAAATCTGAGGGATGGTAATAAAAGATTGGAAGACATCTTATAAAAGAAACTGCACTGAATTACTTTATTCTACTGCTTTGAATTTTTTTCATAATTAGTAGATAAAAATTGGGCCATATATTCTCTACATCTTTCAGTCAGTTGAGATGGTAATTATATAATCTGTGAAAGCCTGATACCTAATCAAGGAGAGTCTCAATTCATGTATTAAAGATCCTCATATAGATTTTGCATAGATGGTAAAGTAAAAATATAGGTTAGCAGATAATGATGTTTTCTTAATTGAATTTTGATAATATTCATGAAATTAGAGATCTTCTCTTTCTTTAGATACCTTGTATATTGAACTCTCAATACTGTCCCAAATGGAGTAGCCCCTAATTTGTATCTTATCTATATGTATTTTTATCCTATTCACTTTTGCCTTTCCTATCTTTCTCTTTAGGGTTTTTCTATCTCCTCTAGAACTTCTACTGTTAGCAGTAATATTTATGTCCCATGATAGATGCCCAAATGAGGTGACTCCACTATCTTTAAGAGGAAAATAATATATTGAAATTTTTTTGCAAACTTTTCCATTTTCCTCTCATTTGCACTTCTTATTCCATTTTTAACTTCTTAATACTCTTTGTATGGCTTGACTATTTTCTCAGTCTTTTTTAAACTAATTTTACTCCCTGTCTCTCTTCTACTTTACAAAATATTGCTTATGATTGTAAATCTTTTATAAGATTTTATGGATAAATTTATATTCTAAAATACTCTTTGTTAGCCATTATTCCATTTATTAAATTAGTCAAACATTTGCTGATTAATTTGTTGACTGTTTTTCTTCGTGACAATTAATTTATATTTGTTTAATTTATAGATAAAATTACTAAAGTTGTTATCAATGTTATTTCTGCTGTCTATTGCCCAATTTTTATTTTCAATAACTTATTAATACAGGGTAATAATCTTAATGTACTCTTTATCATATTATCATTGTTATTTTTTTCTTGTTTATCATAAATTTTGATCATATCTTGAAGGATTTACAGTCTGACTGTAGACATAGTTGACTTGGTAATAACCCACAAGTCTACAATAATTTTTTTTTTGACCCTTAAAATGTGCTTGAGTCATTCTTTTTGAGATTATTTGGCACTTGTATCCAGTACCTACAATTTTTTTTCCCAGAGTTCTTTTTTAAAAAAATTTATTTATTTTTCCAACTACATGTAATGGTAGTTTAGCAATCATTTTGGTAAGGTTTTGAGTTTTATATTTTTCTCCCTACCTGCTTTCTCTCTCCCCTCTCCCTCACAAAAAACAATCTAATATAAGCTATCCTTGTTTAACTATGCTAAACACAGATCCATATTAATCATATTATCAAAGAAAAAGTCCAAATGGGAAAAAAATAGAGAAAAAAGAAGTCCAAATGGAAAAAATAGAGTGAAAAAAGAACATAATATATAGGACAACTTTTTTAAAGTTGAAAGTAGAAAACTTTGGTCTACATTTAAACTCCACAGTTTCTTTTCTGGATATGGATGATATTTTCTATCATAAATCTTTTATGTGATTATTATACATTGCTGAAATGAGCAAATACTTCATAGTTGATCTCCACCTACTGTTGCTGTTATAATGTCCAATGTTCTAGTTTGCTCACTTCACTAAGTACTTTATGCAAGTCTTTCCAGGCTATTCTGAAGCCTCATTCCTAATGATTTCTTATAAACAATACTGTCTCATCATATTTATATACCCCAATTTGTTCAGTTATTCCCAAATTGATGGGCATGCCCTCAATTTCCAATTATTTTGCCATTACAAAAAGAGCTACTATAAATATTTTTGTACATGTGGGTTTTTTTACCCTTTCCGGTGTGATCTCTTTGGAATACAGACCTAGTAGTGCTATTGTTAGATAAAAGGGAATAGTGCTTTCTATTTTTAAAAAAGAGGAATGAGCTGTCTATATAAGCTAATGAGACAATATAAATGTTATAGAACTTTAGGAGAACTAGTTCAACAATTGGTCAAGTAATAATAATAATAATGTTTTTTGGTATCCCTTTTTGATCTTTAATCAATATGTTGGTCTCATCTCAGTGTTTTTATATTTTACAAACTGATACAAGCCATGAATGTTTTGTTTAAAGTTCTGAAACACATAATTGATTTACATTTAAGTCACTTTGTGTTCTCCTCTTTGGGTAATGGAAATGAGATGCTTTCTGTTAAGGAAGGTTTATTTGACTTGAATCTAAGAGGAAGCTGAGGAAAATATTTGGCAGTGTAAGTTACTGTTCATTTCAGTAACTAACCTTTTAGATGGAGTAATTTGTTGTTAAATTAACTCTGCTCAGAGTTCTATGAAAAAGTTCCTGAAATAGTTTAGCTGGTTTCTGAGACAAACAACTGATCATTTTGAAGGCAGCAATACACAAAGAATTGTTCTATAGGACAAATAAAATTATCTTATTTTAGAAGAAATATGAGAATACTAACTGTAATCTAAGATGGAGTAATTTGCAGAGAGGAATCCAGAAAGATAAATATAAGAGGAAAGTGGGCAAGAGGAGAGAAACAGAGAGAGACAGAGATAGAGACATAGAGAGACAGAGAAAAACAGAGACAGAGACAGACAGAATCAGAGACAGAAAGACAGATGAACAAATAGAGCTACAGACAGAGAGACACAGATTAAAACAGAAGAGGCAGAGACAGAGCTGAAAGGAAAGAGTTCAGAAACTCATTTGCTAAAATAATGAGACAAAATATAATGGCTATTAAGGAGAAAGTTTAGATGAAGAGAGAAATAATCTTAGAAACAGAGAATTGGAGAAGTCATCCAACATGTTAACTAATTTGTCTGAAATGTCAGGCTTAGGGAAGGACCAGGTAAATCCAACATGGATCGACTTGGTTTACCAATGGAAGCATCCATTCCACACAAAGGCCATGACCACTAATGAACTTTTATTGAAGTTCCTGAGGCAGAAAGAGGTCACCTCTGTTTACATTTCCAATGCTGTTCCTATGAGTACATGGATTTTTCTTACTTGTGAATTATTAATTTTCTGTATATGTGTGTATTGTAATGCATTTATTATACTTGAATTTTATTGAAAATATTAGTATCTTGGATTTCATTGTTGTTATCTTTTCTTCATTTCCAAAATACGATAAAATTTAAGATCTAAAGATGCCATCATTGTGAATGGTTTATTTTGTATAAATTGATGCACATAACTAAGGGTTCAATAATTAGACAACTGAGTAGTCTTCCTTCACATTCTTCTCAGAACCTTAGGGAAATGGAGTACTGCTAGTGGCAGTGATCTTCCTCATTTCAATATGACAACAAGTTAGTGTAATTGAGGCAGCCCAGAGAATGCCCTTATACTTATGAGAGAGGTGGGAAGAATTTAGACTATGCTTAATTCAGAATTTACTGTGAGCAATTCATAAAGAACATTCCCATTTCCTTTAATTCTGTCAATTTTATAATTTCTTATACTGAAAAACATTCCATGATATTCATATACTGTCTATCTATTCCATAATAGTTTGGCAGCACTTTAGTTTCCAATTTTAAGCTCCTTTGAAAAAAAGCTGCTATAAACATATATATATATATATTTTTAACCAAGGACTCCTTCATTCTTTAAGATATCTTTTGGGGACTTGCTTATTCCATCGGTGCAACAATCAGGCATAATTTTGGAATATCTGTGATGGAGAATACTGTCTGTATCCAGAGAAAGAATTGTGGAGTTTGAAGAAAGACAAAAGACTATTATGTTCAATAAAAAAAACACACATTATCGTATTATGTAATTTTCCTATCTCTTGTACTTTATTTTTTTCCTTAAGATATGATCTCTATCTCATTACATTCAAATTATATCAATGTATACCATGGAAACAATATAAAGACTAAGAGACTGCCTTCTGTGGAGGGTGGGGGGAGGGAAGCAAGATTGGGGGAAAAATTGTAAAACTCAAAATAAAATCTTGCTTTAAAAAAAGCTATCTTTGAGATGTAAGCTTAGTAATGATATAGTATGTTAAAGAGTTTGCACAGTTTAGTGACATTTCTACAGTGAACAAATTGATTCATAGCTCCACTAAACATAGCTCCACAATTGATCCATTTCCCTGTAGCCTTTCCAAAATATGTCATTTTCTCTTGACAGCTTTACGGATTTATGTATATGAAGCAGAACCTGAGTTGATTTTGTGTACATTTCTCTAATTACTAATTATTTGAAATACTCTAGCATTTAGCCCAATGCCTAGAATTTAGTAGGGCTTGATAAATGCTTATTGAATTGAATTTTTAATAATTTGGATTTCTTCCTTTGTAAACTGTCTTCATATCCTTTGATCATTTCTTTGATTGAGATGATTTATTTACTTATAGATTTCTGCAGTAATTTTTTTATATTTTTATTTATTTCTTTTTCAAAAACATGTAACAGTAGTTTTCACCAATCATTTTTTGCAAGGTTTTGAGTTTCACATTTTACTCCCTAATATATAGGCTCTACATGTGTAATTATTCTAGACATAGATTTATATGAATCTTGCTGTGAAAGAAGAATCAAATACAAATGGAAAGAACAAAAACATTAGAGAGAAAAAAGACATAATATATGACAACTGTTAAAAATTGAAGATACAGAGGAACCAAGATGGTGGAGTAAAGGCAGGGATTCCGGTAAGCTCTAAATACTTTTAAATCAAGGCTGTCCAACCTAAGGTTGTCTTAAAGCTGCATTAAAATAAAATAATTATTCAAGGGCCACACCCAGAATAAAAAATACAGTCATGTTCAGCAGACATAGTGTTTTCTAAGGGCTCCAGGGCCAAGGTTCTTAGATATAAAAGATTGCCTCATAACTTCTTAGAAAGTGGGGGAATGTGAGTCAGCAGCTTGACCAGTGAAGGCACAAAGTGTGAGAGCAAACACAAAGCAACAAAGCAACAGTACAACAGTATAAAAGCAGGTGCTTATTGACTAGTCTGCATCATACAGATGGACTGCATTGAAAATTCTGTGCTACATAATCGATCTGTAATACTACTTATTCAAAGAAAATTAGCATCAATGAGATTATTTATTAGTGATGAAATTAAAATAATTAATATACATTCCATGCAAATTGTTATTTTATTTTTACATTCATGAAAATTAAAAGTCAGAGGCTGGCCGCATTAACTATTAGATTGTCAGAATCCAAAAAAAGACTGAGTAAAACAAATTTCCATCCCAAGACAACTTAGAAGATCTGAGAGAAGGGCCTGGTATACCAGATTTAGAAAAGCCCTGCAGCACAGAACAAACTTGCTTCAGCCATCTAGGAACAGTCTAAAGGGTACCTAGGTCTGTGGCACCAATGGCGGTTTTCAGATCTTGTCAGCCTAGTGATTGTTAAGGAAAATTGGAAAGGTAAATGGGAAAACTCTGTCATGACAGAGTCCAGTGCAGGCCTCAGTGCAGACCTGACCCCAGGGGACTAGAAACAGGCCTGGGCAACCATCCAGAAACTGCTTCCAGAGTGGCAACCCATGCTAGTAACGGAATCAGGGAAGATTGCAGAGGCCTTTTTTGTTTTCCTTGAGACAGGACTCTGTTGTTTCATACAAACTTAGATCTAGATTCCAGTTTCAGAAGAGAAACAGGAGAGCAGGAACTCTCCTCATTGTTCCAGAACAGAAAGGAGTGCTTGTGGTCATCCAAAGGCCTTGGAAGAATTGAGAATTTGTAGTGTTCCTGAAAACAGCTGCAAAAACCTTCAAAAGCTTAAGACAGGGACTTCTAGGGGCAGAGCCAAGATGGTGGCACGAGGTTAATCTGCTCCGGCAACCTTTTCCTGCCAAAGATAAATGAAGCCTCTAATCTGACATTCACACTACAGATCCCACCAAGAAAAAGAGAAGATTCAAAGAAGTTTTCAACTGTAGACATCATGAAGGATCTTCAGTGAAGGTCTGTCTCTTTAGGGGAAAAGTGGAAGTAAAGTCCAGGAAGCAGGAGAACAGGGACAGCCTTTTAGCCACAGTGCAATTCGGAATCAGTCAGCTTAATAATAACAGAAGTCTTGGCAGCTAGATAGCAAACCAACAGGGAAGATCCCAAACCTAAACAAAGTCTGAACCTTGAGAACACTGGGGTAAAAGACAGGACCAGGTCAGAAACAAAACTGTTAAGTCAGAATCTGGATTAAAAAGGAGGAAACAAAACTCTGCAAAGGCAAGGCCTGGACTGCATAGGGAACATCTTGGCCAACAACAAGCCAGGGATCAGAATCCAGGTCCAGCAAAATAAAAGCTTGGATCTATACTTCATATACCCCAAGGAGCAGAACTACAAGACCAAAAATGAGCAAAAGTGCTAAAAGAGCACTCTATAGAAAAATACTTCACTGATAAAGATGATAACAATGCCATGTCTGAAGAAGAAAGCTGTGAAAAATCATTCACAGAAGTATCAAAACAGTCTATAAGCTGTACTCAAATACAAAAGCTTGTTGAAAAGCTTCAAAGAATTTAAAAATCAAAGAAGAGAGGAAGAAGAAAAGTGGAAGGAAGAAATGCAAGTCATGCAGGAAAATTGTGACAAGTTGACCAAAGAAATCAGTTCCATTAAAAGTAAAAGTAACCAACTAGAAAAGGAAACACAGAAGATAATTGAAGAAAATAAAAATCCTAAAAAATAGAATTTAACAGTTAGAAACTAATTATTTTTCAAAACTACAAGATTCCATCAAACAAAATAAAAAGACTGAAAAAATTGAAGAAAATATTGAGTACCTTCTAAAGAAAGCAAATGACCTGGAAAACAGAGCCAGGAGAAACAATCTATGAATCATTGGACTACTAAGAAAACCTGGACCAACAAAAGAACTTGGAAAACATCATGCAGGAAATTATAAGGGAAAACTACCTCAATCTACTAGAACAAGATAACAATATAACAATTGAAAGAATCCATAGAATAGCTCCAGAAAGAGACCCAGGATAAAAACTCCAAGGGCTGTAATAGCTAAATTCCAGAATCCTCAAATAAAAGAGAGAATATTGTAAGAAGCAAAAAGAAAACAATGTAAATACAGGACCTATCAGCCTCAACATTGAAAGATCAGAAGAACTGGAATAAAATATTTCAGATAGCTAAGGATCTGGGATTACAACCCAGAATGTACTACCCTGCAAAATTCAGCATCTACTGTCAAGGAAAAAGATGGATGTTCAATGAAATACAGGACTTCCAGAACTTCCTGACACAAAGACCAGAACTGAACAGAGAGTTCAATTGCCAAATACATGACTGAAGAGTTACATTAACGAAAAAAAGGTATATGAAAAAGGGGACTAAAAAAATTGTTTTAAACAAATGTTGGTCCCTAAAAGTGAAGATAGAACAATCCTAAATCTTTAGAGCTTTATTTCTCTAAGGAAAATTAGAGGGAAGAATATAATTGAAGAGAATGGATATGGGTATATAGGTATAACTGGGATATGAGTATAATTGGTTCTTGTCTCTAAATGGAAGAGGTCCAAGATCACATCACTATGTTTGAGACAAAAAGCAAGGGTGTTAACTTCAACTTAAATGTCTCATTATACTTTGACTCATTTTAATTCCAAGGTGCTAAGGACCTTGTCTAATGAGAGCATCATAAACTGTGAGGACCTGAGTCAATGTCTCTGTTATTTACAATCATTTGTAAAATTCTCAATAAGACCTCCAGAGCCTCCTAGTACTTGGAGTTCTTCAAGATACTCACAGTTAATTGGATCAACTTCCAGTGCTTCGCTTAACAAGGGGTTAAGTACCCTGTATGGGGAAACGGGGTAAAGAGAGAGAGACAATAGGCCTTGGTTCATTTAACAAAGTGTTAAATACTCTGGGGGGGGGGGAGTAAAGTGTGAAAGAAAATAGGCCAGGGGGAGGCACAAATAATTCAAGGAATAATATAGCTTTGGATGATACTTTGGCTAATGAAGAGGACTGTGTGTACTTGAAAGATACTCGAAAAGAGGGCAAGGTGATATTGATGATAATTATAATTTGGTGCAATTTGAGTCAATTCTGCTTATCAAGCAACCAAGTAAGTAATCTGTGATGATATCTTGATAACAATAGGAGCTTATCAAGCAATCAAATAATTGAACTGTAATTGATGATACCTGATTAATTATATTACAGAACCATGAGAAGAGTCAGAAAGATTTATAATTTTAGAGGGAAAGAAGGGAGAATGTGAATGCTGAGTAAATTCTATTCAATAGATTTAGCCCAGTGAGGGAATGAGACACATTCCCACTTTAAAAATCTAACTTAATCTACAGGAAAGGGGGGGGGGAGGACAGGGAATGGGAAAGATAAATGAAGAAGGTACTGATAAAAGGGAAGGGAAGGTATAAGTGAAAGTAAACTAAAAGTTAAATTCCTAAAAGAAAAGTCAAAGGGGAAAAAGTAGTAAAATTTAGGGGAGGAGGAATAAGAGAAAAGAAAAGAGATAAATATAAATGGAGAAAGATAGTATGGGGTGGAAATGTAGAATTAGTAATTAGTGAATGGGATGAACTGTCCTGTAAAATGGAAGTGGATAGCAGAATGGATTAAAAACCAGGATCCTACAATATGTTGTTTAAAAGAAACACATTTGAAACAGAGAGATACACACAGGGTAAAGGTAAAAGGTTGAAGCAAAATATATTATGCCTCAGCAGAAGTAAAAAAAATCTGGGATAGTGATCTTAATCTCAGACAAAGTAAAAGCAAAAATCAATCATTAAAAGGGAAAAGGAAGGAAACTACATCTTCTCAAAAGGCACCATTGATAATGAAGCTATATCATTACTAAATATGTATGCACCTAGTGGTGTAGCATTCAGATTCCTAGAGGAAAAGTTGAGTGAATTGAAAGGAGAAATAGACACCAAAACTTTAAAAATGGGGGAACCTCAATCTCCCTCTCTCAGAACTAGATAAATCTAACAACAAAATAAACAAGAAGGAAGTTAAGAAGGTGAATGAAATCTTAGAAACTTAGACATGCTAGACCTCTGGAGAAAACTTAATGGGGATAGAAAAAGAATATACCTTTTTCTCAGTAGTGTATACATGGTACCTTCACCAAAACTGATCATATACAAAAACCTTATAATCAAATGCAGAAAGGAAGAAATAAGAAATACATACTCCTCAGACTATGATGCAATAAAAATGACATGTAATAAAGGGTCAGAGAAAGATAAACCAAGAACTGATTGGAAATTAATAATATTATCTTAAATAATGGGTGGATCAAACAGAAAATAAAAGAAATAATCAATAATTATATCCAAGAAAATGATGATAAGGAGACATCAAACTAAAATTTATGGGATGCAGCAAAGACAGCTTTGAGGGAAAATTTTATATCTCTAAATACCTATGTGGTTTCAATAGAGAAAGGGGGAGATCAATGAATTGAGTATTCAACTAAAAAAGCTAGAAAAAGAACAAATTAAAGATCCCCAATTAAATAACAAATTAGAAATTCTGAAAATGAAGGGAGAGATTAATAAAATCAAAAGGAAGAAAATAACTGATCTCAGAAATAAAACTAAGAAGCAGTTTTATGGGAAAAAAAAGACAATAAAATAGACAACACTTTGGTTAATCTAATTAACAAAAAGAAAGAAGATAACTAAATTAACAGTATCAACAATGAAAAGGGTGAACCAAATAAGAGAAATTAAAGAGATAATTCAGAGCTACTTTGCCAAACTGTATTCCAATAAATTGGATAACCTGAGTGAATTGGATAAATATTTACAAAAATACACACTGCCCAGATTAATAGAAGAAGAAATAAATTACTTAAATAACACCATTGAAGAATAACTCCCTAAGAAAAAGTCTCCAGGTCCAGATGGATTTACAAGTGAATTCAACCAAATATTTAAGAGACAATTAATTCATATTCTACATGAACTATTTTAAAAAAACAGGAGAAGGAGTTCTGCCAAACTCCTTTTATAACACCAACATGGTGCTGATACCTAAACCAGGAAGAACCAAAACAGATAAAGAAATTATAGATCAATCTCTCTAATGAGTATTAATGCAAAAAATCTGAAATAAAATTTAAGCAATGAGACAGCAGCAAGTTATTACTAGAAGAATACACCATGAACAAGTAGGATTTATACCAGGTAGATAGGTATAGTTCAATATTAGGAAAACACTCAATATAATTTAAATATCAATAGCAAAACCAATAGAAATCATATGATTATCTCAATAGATGCTGAAAAAGCCTTTGATAAAGTACAACATGCTTCCTATTAAAGCACTAGAAAGTTTAGGAATAAATGAAGTTTTCCTTAAAATAATAAATAGTATCTATATAAGACCATCAACAAATATTATATGTAATGGGAATAGATGGAGCATTTCCAATAAAATCAGGGTTGAAACACGGATGCCCATTATCACCATTATTATTCAATATAGTATTAGAAATGCTAGCTGTAGCAATAAGAGAAGAAAAAGAAATTGAAGGAATAAGAATTGGCCATGAATAATCAAAGCGTTCACTCTTTGAAGATGATATGATGGTATACTTAGAGAACTGGAGGAAATCATCTAAAAATGCCTTGAAACAATTATCAAATTCAGCCAAGTAGCAGAATATAAAATAAACCCACATAAATCACCAGTATTTCTATATATGAACAACAAAGCCCAAGAACAAGATATAGAAAGAGAAATCCCCTTTAAAATAACTGTAGACAACATTAAATACTTGGTAATCCACCTCCTAAGAAAAATCGAGAAATTGTATGAACACTCTTATAAAGTTATCCTCACCCAAATAAAGTCAAATCTAAATAATTGGAAAAAATGTAAAATGCTCATTGTTAGGTCGAGCTAATATAATAAAAATGACAATTTCAACCAAGTTAAATTCAGTGTCATACCTATCAAACTACCAAATGACTATTTTACTGAGCTAGAAAAAATAGTAATAAAATTCATTGGAGCAACAAAAGGTCAAGAATAGCAAAGGAACTAATGGAAAAAATGTAAAGAAAGGTGGCCTAGCTCTACCAGTTCTAAAACTATACTATAAAGCAGCAGACATCAAAACTGCCTAGTACTGTTTAAGAAATAGAGTAATGTATCAATGGATTAGGATAGGTTCAAAAGAAACTGCAGCAATCTATCATTTGAGAAACCCAAAGACATCAGTCTTTGGGATAAGAACTCACTATCTGACAAAAATTGTTGGGAAAACTGGAAAATAGTATGATTAAACTAGGCATAGATTCCCATCTCACACCCTGTACCAAAATAAGGTCAAAATGGGCATAGGATTTAGACAAAAAGTGTGATACCATAGATAAATTAATAGACCAAATGATACTCTATCTATCTGATCTATGGAAAAGGGATAATGACCAAACAAGAATTAGAGCACATTATATACACTGCAAAATGAATGGTTTTGACTATATTAAATTAAAAAGATTTTGCACTAATAAAATCAGTGCTGCCTAAATAAGAAGGAAAGCAGAAAGCTGGGAAACATTCTTCAGAACCAGGAGTTCTGATAAAGGTCTCATTTCTAAACTATATAGAGAATTGCATGTGGTCAAAGTCATTCCCCAATTGATAAATGATCAAAGGATTTGAATAGACAGTTTTCTCATGAAGGAATTAAAGTTATATATAATCATGAAAAAATGCTGCAAATCACTATTGATTAGAGAAATGCAACTTAAAACAACAATGAGGTGTCATCTCACACATTATTAGATTAGCCCAGATGAGAAAAAGGGAGGATGATAAATGTTGAAGAGGTTATGGGAAGACTAGGCCATTTGATGCATTGCTGGTAGAGTTGTGAACAAATCCAACCTTTCTGGAGAGCAATATGGAACTATGCACAAAGAGCAATAAAATTGTTCATACCCTTTTGACCCAGAAATTCCAATTCTAGTACTATATTCAAAAGAAATTGTAAATAATGGGACAAAATCCCACATGTTCCAAAATATTCATAGTAGCTCTTTTTGGTAGTGGCAAAGAAATGGAAATTGAGGGGATGCCCATCCATTGGGGAATGACCAAACAAGTTATGGTATATGAATACTATGGAATACTATTGTTCTATAAGAAATTGTGAATGGTCAGATACTAGAGAAGCTTGGAATTACTTATGGGATCTGATGCTGAGCGAAAGGAGTACAGCTAGTTACCTAGCTGTGTGGCCTTGGGCAAACCACTTAACCCCATTGCCTCACAAAAACCTAAAAAAAAAAGAAAAGAAAGGAGTAGAGACAAGAGAGCATCAATATATCAACACAAAAGCTTAGGACAGTGCATCCTCCATCTTGGAAGCAGAGCCCCACCTTAACAAAGAATTAAAATCAAGTCATAGGCTGGGGAAGTGAGCAATCAAAAGGAAAAAAAAAATCCCACCATAAACAATTACTGTAGTACAATGGAAGATCACAATACTCAAACCATAACAAAGTCAAAGCTTCTACATCCAAAGCCTCCAATAAAAATCTGAATTGCTCTCAGGCTATGGAAAGTTCAAAAAAAGATTTTGAAAATCAAAGAAGGGAGGTAGAGGAAAAATTGGAAAGAGAAATGAGAACAATGCAAGAAAATCATGAAAACTAAGTCAGCATCTGAGTGAAAGAGGATGCCCAAAAAATCCTGAAGAAAATAACATCTTGAAAACCAATTTATGTTAAATGGAAAGAGCAGTCCAAAAGGCCAATAAGGAGAAGAATGCCTTAAAAAACAGATAGGAAAAAGATACAAAAGTTCGGGAAACTGATGAATTTGTGAGAAACCAAGTAATGATAAAACAAAAACAAAAAGAATGAGAAACTAGATGAAAATGTGAAATACTTCATTGTAAAAACAATTGACCTGAAAAAACATATCTAGAAGAGATCATTTAAAAATTATTAAACTAGCTGAAAGTTATGACTAAAAAAAAGAACCTCAACTTCATTATTCAAGAAATAACCCAGGAAAGCTGACCTGGTATTCCAGAAGCAAAGAAAAAAAATAGAAATTGAGAGAAAGAACTCCCAAAATTAAAACTGCTAGAAATATTATAGTCAAATTTCATAACTCTCAAGTCAGGGAGAAACATGTTGCAAGTAGCCAGAAAGAAACAATTTAAATATCATGGAAATATAGTCAGGATAACACAATATTTAGCAGTTGCTACATTAAGTATTTGTCAGTCTTGGACTATGATATTGTAGAACACAAAATAGCTTGGATTGCAACCGAATGGTCAACTACTGAACAAAACTGAACATACTCTTTCAGGTGAAAAGATGGACATTCAAAGACAGGAGACTTTCAAACTTTCCTGATTAAATGATCAAAACTGGACAGTTGAATTTGAGGGTATTATATATTAAAGAGATGGAGTTAATGGGAGAGAAAGGAATGTACTAGGATAAAAGGAAGGGAGGGATATAATAGGGTAAATTATTTTATAGAAAAGAGGCAAAAAGAAAGCTTTTGCAGTGGAAGAGGGGGAAAGTGAGGGGGGGAGTGAGTAAGCTTTACTTTCATTGGAAGTGGCTCAGAAAGGGGATAACATAACATTCCATTGAACATAGAAATCTATCTTTCCCTAGAGGGAAATAGAAGAGGAAAGGGATGGCAGAAAGTGGACAGGGTGGGGGGGTGTTAGTGATAGAATAGAGGGAAGAACATAGAAGAGAGTAGTCAGCTACAACATAGTTCTGAAGAGGAACAAGGTGAAAGGACAGAGAGAATAGAATAAATGGGGTGGGGAAGAATAGGATGGAGGGAAATACAGCAGGAATAGCAATTGCGGGGAAAAATATTGAAGCATTTATTTCTGATGGACACGATAAATAATGTTATCCATCCCAAAGCCAGAACTGATAATGTCCAAATACAGAATGAAGCATGCTTTTT
This sequence comes from Macrotis lagotis, assembly GCF_037893015.1. NCBI lineage: Eukaryota > Metazoa > Chordata > Mammalia > Peramelemorphia > Peramelidae > Macrotis > Macrotis lagotis. The sequence goes on along the minus strand of NC_133658.1, from coordinate 446,135,532 downwards.
TCTCACTTATTTTTTCTTGCACTTTCTCTTTCTTTGTTGGGATAGTGTGTTTAGTTTACTTTTAGAACCTGACTATTCTAGTTCTTTCATATGGCTGCACATTTTTAACTTGCACCAAGTACCTTGCTTCTTTCTCAATAGGGGGAGGGAGGAAGGGAGAAAATTTGGAACTCAAGGTTTTGGAAGTAAAGGATGAAACTTGATCTTGCATGTAGCTAGGGGAAAAAATTAAAAATAATTAAAACAAATTAAAAATATAATACAGGGGAAGATAGGTGACTCAGTGGATAGGGTAGTGGCCTTGCAGTCAGGAAGACCTAAGTTCAAATCCGGCCACAGACACTTAATAATTACCTTAGTTGTGTGACCTTGGGCAAGTCACTCAACCCCATTGCCCTGCCAAAAAATATCAAGAAATAAAATATAGTACAGGGACATAAAAAAAATTTGAGGATAGTAAGCAAGCTTTAGTGTGCATTTGAATTCCACTGTTTCCTCTCTGTCTATGGACAATATTTTCCATCACACATCTTTTAGTATTGTCTTTAATTATTGTATTGCTGAAATGAACAAGTCCATAATAGCTGTTGTTTAAGTGTGCATATGTTCTTCTGTTCCTGTTCCATTCACTCAGCATCAGTTCATATCAGTCCTTCTAGGCTTTTTTGAAATCCTATCCCTCATGACTTCTTACAGAACAAGAGTCCCTTCACATCTATATAGCACAATATATTCATTAATTCCTCAATTGATGGGAATCACCCCAATTTCCAATTCTTTTCCATCACATAAAGAGCTGCTTTTAATATTTTTTGTACATGTGGGTTTTTGGTATTGTTGGGTCAATGGGATACACAATTTTCGAGTCCTTTGGAAACAATTACAAATTGTTCTCCAGAAATGTTGGATCATTTAACAATTCCACCAACAATGCCTCAGTGTCCCAGTTTTTCCACACCCCCCTACCATATTGATAATTTGCCTTTTTAGTCATATTGGCCAATCTGATAGATGTTAGGTGATACTTCAGAGTTGTTTTAATTTGTATTTCTCTAATCAATGATGATTTAGAACAATTTTTCATGTGACTATAGATAAATTTAATTTTTTATTGGAGAATTACTTTTTCATATCCTTTGAACATTTACTGATTAGGGAATGCTTATTTTTCTTTTTTAATTTAATATTTATTTATTCTCATTTTGTACAAGTAATGATTTTTATACATTAATAACATATTCTTGTTTAAGAATAAACAAAATACCCCTCTCCCCAAAAATATAGACTTGCTTGAGCAATAAAGTAAAGGGGAGAGAGAAAAAAATTAAAATTAAAATAAAAAAAATAATAGTAATGATTGTAGGTATGGCCAGGTGGCACAGTGGATGGAGCACCAGCCCTGGAGCCAGGAGCACCTGAGCCCATATCTGGCCCTGTACACCCAGCAATCACCCAGCTGTGTGATATGCAAGCCAACTCCACTGCCCTGCAAAAACCATAAAAAGAAAAGAAATTAAATAAAATAGTAATAATAGTAGGGGCTGCTGGGTGGCAAGCAGACCACTGGCCCTTGAGCCAGGAGCACCTGGGCCCAAATCCAGCCTCAGACACCCAACTATCACCCTGCTATGCGGCCTGCCCCAGGCAGACCACCCAGCCCCATTTGTCCTGCACCCCCCTAATAATAATAATAATAATAATAATAATAATAATAATAATATTAATAATAATGTGTTTCAGTCTGTGTTCCAATACCACCAACTCTGTCGTGGGTGGATCACATTCTTTGCGATAAATCCATCACAAAAGTTACTTCCATATTTTTCCACTGTTGCCATTGGTGTATATTTTCTCTCTCCTTTCACTGACTCTGCTGTAGGGTAGCTGAGTGGCACAGCAGACAGATCCCTGGCCCCAGGGCCAAGAGGCCCCAAGCCCCCTTATTACCCCTTAGGCCCAGCTTCCACCTGGCCTTATGGTCCCAGACAAACCATCCAATCCCAGCCCCTTGCAAAAAGTAAAAAAAGAAAATGTGTTATATCTGACCACTCCCCACCCATGGTCCATCCTTTCCTCCTTCATTCACATCCATACCCCTTCCCCCTGTTCCCCGCCCCCTTCTTACTCCAGATGTCTATACCCCCCCCATTGAGTATATATGCTGTTTCCTCTCCTAGCCACCTCTGATGAGAGCAAAGATTCCCTCATTCCCCCTTGCCTTCCCCCCTTCCATATCATTGCAATAGCTCATTGTAATAAAAAAAATCTTATTATATGAAATATCTTGGCCTACTCTCCCCCTCTCCCTTTTCTTTCTCCCATTACATTTCCTTTTTTTCTATTGACTACATTTTTACACCACATTTTATCTTCAAATTCAGCTTTCTCCTGTGCTTCATCTATAAAAGCTCCTTCTACCTGCTCTGTTAATTGAGAAGGTTCATATGAGTATTATCAGTGTCATTTTTCTATACAGGAATACATGTAGTTCATCATCATTAACTCCCTCATATTTTCCCCTTCTCCTCCAATCTCTATGCTTCACCTGAGTCCTGTATTTGAAGATCAAACCTTCTGTTCATCTCTGGCCATTCCAACAGGAACATTTGAAATTCCCCTGGTTTATTGAAAGTCCATCTTTTCCCCTGGAAGAGGATGTTCAGTTTTGCTGGGTAGTTGATTTTCAGTTGCATTCTATGCTCTTTTGCCTTCTGGTATATTATATTTCAAGCCCTATGAGCTTTTAATGTAGTTGCTGCTAAGTCCTGTGAGATCCTGACTGCAGCTCCATGATATTTGAATTGTGTCCTGGCTGCTTGTAATATTTTCTCTTTGACTTGGGAGTTCTGGAACTTGACTATAATATTCCTGGGGGTTTTGTTTTTGGATCTCTTTCTTGAGGAGATTAGTGGATTCTCTCCATTTCTATTTTGCTCTGTGCTTCTAGGATATCAGGGCAATTTTCTTGTAGTAATTCTTTGAAAATGATGTCAAGGCTCTTCCTGATCATGACTTTTAGGTATTCCAATAATTTTTAAATTATCTTTCCTAAATCTGTTTTGTATAGCAGTTGTTTTCTCAATGAGATGTTTCACATTTTCTTCTAATTTTTCATTCTTTTGGTTTTGAAGTATTGAGTCCTGATTTCTTATAAATTCATCAATCTCCCTGAGTTCTATTCTTTGTCTGAAGGATTTGTTTTCCTCAGAGAGCTTTCTTATCTCTTTTTCCATCTGGCCAATTCTGTTTTTTAAAGCATTCTTCTCCTCAATAACTTTTTGAACTGTTTTATCCATTTGACCTAAGCTGGTTTTTAGCATGCTCTTTTCTTCAGCATTTTTTTTGTATCTCCTTGACTAAGCTGCTGACATCATTTTCATCTCTCATATTTCTTTTCCCACTTTTTCTTCTAACTCAATTTGATTTTTCAAAGTCTTTTTTGAGCTCTGTCATAGCCTATGCCCGATTTGTTTTTCTTGGAGTCTTTAAATGCAGGAGCTTGTGCTTCCTCATCTTCAGACTGAGTGTTTTGATCCTTCTTGGGCTAACAGGCAAAATATTTCTCAATGGTCTTCCTCCTTTTGCTCTGCTTGCTCATTTTCCCAGCTTTAGCCTGTTTTGGGGGTGCTTCCTGAGCTTTTGGAACACTCCCACAAGTATCTCAGTGTGTGAGGCTCTGTCCTCCCTCCTGATCTGTGAATGACCATATGCGCCCCCCTCTGCCATGGGCTGAGGTGGGGGGGCCCTGCTATTCTATAGGGTGGGGATAGACTGTTCCAGGGACAGAGCTGGGCAGTCTCTCTCTTCACTCCCCTCCCTAGGTTCAGTGGGCTCGTGCCCTGGGGGCTCCTGCTTACTGGCTCTGCCTGCTTCTGTTTCCTGGATCTGGACTCCCTTGGCCATGCTGCTCACTGTGTTCCCTGAGGGCTGGGCTTCATGTGCTCGCTCTTGCAGAGGTCCCCCACTCTTCCCCCAATTTGTGCCTGTTGCTCCCCCGGGTGTAGGTCAGGTAACTCCCCCGCTGCTGTGAGCCATGCCTCCCATCACCTTCGGACTGCCTCCAGGAGGTTGAAGTTCTTTCCCTCTGGAGGTCCACCCCTTTGGTGAGCTGCCCCTCCAACCCTGGGGAGCAGAGCCTTTCTGCTCTTTTCCAGGTTACCTTGAGTAGGAGAACTGCCTCACTGGGTCCCTCTGTGGGTTCTGTCTCTCAAAAATTTAGTTAGAGTCCTTAGTTAAGAAGTTTTATGAGAGATGCCTAAGAGTGGATCCTCTCTTGTCACCATCTTGGCTCCACCCCTGGGTCTTCAATACTTGTTTTTCTTAAAATTTTGATTCAGTTCTTTATATATTTTAGAAAGGAATCTTTTCTCAGAAACATTAGTTGTATCTGGGACACTATTATACTGTTGGTGGAGCTGTGAACTCATCCAACCTTTCTGGAGAGAAATTTGGAACTATACTCAAAGGGCAACAAAAATGAGCATACCCTTTGATCCAACAATACCACTAATGGGTCTATACCCTGGAGAGATGATGAAAAAGGGTAAAAACATCACGTGTACAAAAATATTAATAGCAGCCCTGTTTGTGGTGGCAAAGAATTGGAAATCAAGTAAATGTCCTTCAGTTGGGGAATGGCTTAGAAAACTGTGGTATATGTATGTCATGGAACACTATTGTTCTATTAGAAACCAGGAGGGGTGGGAATTCAAGGAAGCCTGGAGGGATTTGCATGAACTGATGCTGAGTGAGATGAGTAGAACCAGAAAAACACTGTACACCCTAACAGCCACATGGGGGTGATGTACAACCTTGATGGACTTTCTCGTTCCATCAGTGCAACAATCAGGGACAATTTTAGGATGTCTGCAATGTAGAATACCATCTGAATACAGATAAAGAGTCATGGAGTTTGAACAAAGTTCAAGGACTATTCCCTTTAATTTAGAAAAAAACAGATATCTTATGGTCTGATCTTGTTATCTCTTATACTTTTTGTTTCTTCCTTAAGGATATGATTTCTCTCTCATTACACTCATTTTGGATCAATGTACAACATGGAAACAAAGTAAAGACTGAAAGATTGCTTTCTGTGGGGGGAGGGAAGTAAGTTTGGGGGGAAATGTAAAACTCAAATAAAATCTTTAATAAAAAATACTGGTTGTGAAAATTGTTTCCCAAAATCAAAAAATCACAATTATCCATTTTTGTCTTTTATATTTTTCCTTATCCCTTCTCAGGTTAGAAACTACACCCCTTTCCACAGATCTGAGAAATAAACTAATCCTTGTTCTACTAACTGACTTATTTTTTTCCAACATGAAACATTTATTTTCAAGCTTAAACATTATAAAAGGCTATAAATTCCAGTCACTACAATTTCATTTAAATATCAGTAAGTGCTCTAAAACCATATAGGTTTGTAAGGTGATTTGTAAGGTGAAAACTTCCAAATATTAAATTGTTCTAAAAATACATACTTCCATTTTATTTTGAAGGCTAAGCCTAAACCTTAAATAAACAAAGTAAACATCAAACTGGTTGTTATCTGCTCTACAAATTCAAAGTATAAAACATGCAGGGAAAAAAATAACCAAGTTTTGCTATTTTGGTAAACACTTCCCTTATATATGACTCCAATATTAGACAGAGATGAGGATAACTGATCACAAGATATTGATAGAACCTATGTCATTTCCAAAAATACAGTGGTGAGTTCATACTGTCATACTCAATCGTGTTGATGGAGTGAGGCAAAGGCAGGCCTTGTGCAACTCAAAGATCACTCTTATTTATCACCATTAATTTTCATCACAAAATTCTTTAATTTCAGTCAGTTCCAAAAGAAGGGGAAAAATAGCATCACAACCAAAAATCTCCCATTTTATTAACAATTACCATCTCACTGTTCTCCTCAAAAATATCTCAAGTGTTAAGGAATGCAAGCCTGAAAACTATGTTGTCCTACTGGACACTTAGGTCAAGCAACTTGTATAAAAATTTTACAATTTTTTAACCCATTTTCTAAAGTAAGCATTTTTCAAATTCACTTTAAAAGGGCTGATTCAATAAAATGCTTACAAGTCTCATCAGGTTCAGTGTAAAGCCACAACTTCACACTTGATCCTATGATTTTAGTAAAAACCAGAAAATCTTCTAAAAAAGTTATATTAAATAAAATCTCTCTCTTTTTTTTAGGCTTTTGCAAGGCAAACAGGGTTAAGTGGCTTGCCCAAGGCCACACAGCTAGGTTAATTATTAAATGTCTGAGACCGGATTTGAACCCAGATACTCCTGACTCCAGGGCCGGTGCTTTATCCACTATGCCACCTAGCCGCCCCCAAATCTCTTTTGAATCCGAAGTTGTCCATATACTTTAAAACAAAATCATATCATGTTGCCTTTCATCAGTTTTCCATTTGATTAAATTTACTGGCAAGTATAAAATTCATTTGGATTTTTAATCATCCCTCCTAATTACAAAACAAGTGCACCAGATGAAGTGAATTTTTATAGATATTCTGTATAATCATTATTCTTTTTTTTTAAGTTTTTTTTTTGTTTTTTCTTGCAAGGCAAATGGGGTTAAGTGGCTTGCCCAAGGCCACACAGCTAGGTAATTATCAAGTGTCTGAGACTGGATTTGAACCCAGATACTTCTGACTCCAAGGCCAGTGCTTTGTCTACTACACCACCTAGTTGCCCCTATAATCATCATTCTTGAGAAAAGTCTCAGATTATGGCTAAAGTCCTATTTTAGCCATCGTTTCTAAAATGTACCCATCCCTACTAATTGACTCATGATATCACCTTTTATGGCTAAACCCTGTAGCCATTTCAATCTTATCTTGGTATGGAGTGTGAGATGTTGATCTATGCCTATTTTCTGCATTACTAACTTCCAGTTTTCCCAGCAGTCTTTATGGATGAGCAAGTTCTTATCCCAGAAGCTGGAATCTTTGGATTTATCAAAAGCAGATTATTATATGCATTTACCAATATTTCTTTTGCACCTAGATTTTTTCCAGTGATACATCACTCTATTTCTTAGCCAGTATTAAACAGTTTTAGTAGCTGATGTTTTATATTTCAGATATGGTATGACTAAGCCTCCTTCCTTTGCCTTTTTTTATTAATTGCTTTGATATTTTTAACCTTTCTTTCTCCATATTAATTTAATTACTATTTTTCTAGCTCACTACAATAAGTTTTTGCAAATCTGAATTACTATGACACTGAATTAGTAATTTAATTTAGTTAGAATTGTCATTTTTATTATATTAGCTCAGCCATCCCATGAACAATTAGCATTTGCCCAATTATTGAGATCTGACTTTATTTGTGAATAGTGTTTTATAATTGTTTCATATAGTTTCATATAGTTTCTCCCCTTCTATCATTCTCTCTTTCCCTCTGAACCCTTTCTCCTCCTAATACCTGAAGGGTAAGACAAATTCCTAAACCCAACTGAATGTTTGTATTATCCCCTCTTTAAATCAAATCTGGTGAGAATAGGATTCAAGCAGTTCTCACCCCCTCCCATCTTTCCCTCTCCTGCAATAGGTCCTTTGTGATACAATTTAACCCATTCTGCCTCCCAACTTCCTCCAGTCTCATTACAATTAATCATTTCATCACAATCAGCTTATGATCATATCTTCAGCCTAAGTATATATATTCTCTAAAAGAATTACAATTCTAAAGGGATGTAACCAGTTTAATTTTGTTGAATAACAGTCATTTTCTTTTCCTCTGCTTACCTTTTCATGTATTTCTTGAGTCTCTTATTTGAAGATCAATTTTTTTGTTTAACTCTGGTCTTTTCTGGTCTTTTCATCAGGAAAATTTATTAAATGTTTATCTTTTCCCCTGAAAGGGTCTGCCCAATTTTGCTGAGTAGTTGATGCTTGCTTGTAATCCAAGTTCCCTTGACCTCTGGAATATCATATTCCAGGCCCTGTGATCCTTTAATACTGATGCTGACATGTCCTGTGTAATCCTGACTGTAGCTCCAGTATTTAAATTGCTTCTTTTTGGCCTGTTGCAGGATTTTCTCTTTGTTCTGAAGTTTGGCTACAATATTCCTTGGTGTTTTCATTTTGGGATCCCTTTCAGGATGTGATCAGTGGATTCTTTTGATGACTATTTTGCCTTGTGGTTCCAGGATGTCAACGTAGTTCTTCTGGATGTTTTCCTGAAGAATGAAGTCTAGGATTATTTTATTGTGGTTTTCTGGTTTTCCAGTTATTCTTATATTATCTTTTCTGTATTGACTTTCCAGTTCAGTTGTTCTATCAATGAGATATTTTACATTTTCTTCTATTTTTTCCTTTCCTTTTGGTTTTGTGTAACAGATTATTTTTCTGGAAATCATTAGCTTCCATTACTCCTATTTATCAGAAAGGTTTTTCTTCTTTTATCCTTTGCATTTCCATTTCCATTTTGATCAATTTTATTTTTTTAAAAAGCTTTTATCCCTATCCAATGGCTCAATTGTATTTTAAAATTTTATATATCTTACTTTGAATTTTTTAGCCATAGCTCAATGTAAAACCAAATTTTCACATTTATTTCCAAAACTTTGAATTCCAAATTCTTTCCATTCCTCCCAGCTCACTCCCCTACAATGAGAAAGCAAGTTACTTTGAGTCAGTTAAAACTGTGTAGCCATAAAGAACATTACTGCAATAGTCATGTTGTAAGAGTAAGTACAACCCTCCACACAACACACACAAAGAAAGAGCAACCTCAAGAAAAATAAAGTGAGAGGGAAAAAATGTGTTTCAGTTTGTATTCAGACACCATCAGCTCTGTCTTTGAGATGGATGGCATTCTTTGTGATAAGTCCATCAGAAAAAATTTTTTTTCAATATTTTCCCCATACTTGCTATTACTGATTGTATTTCACTCCATCCTTTCCCCACCCCCATTTATTCTATTTCTCTCTCTCACCCTATCTCTCCTTAAAAGTATGTTGTATCTGATTGCCCTCTCCCACAATCTTCCCTTTCTTCCATCACCCACAACCCCTCCCCTTGCCCTGTTCCCTTTCTATATACCTTGCTTCTCCTATTTTTCTCTAGTGTAAAATTGATTTCTCTAGTTGACTGTATATGTTATTCCCTTTCTGAGCCTCTTCTGATGAGAGTAAGGCTTACTCACTCTCCCTCACCTCCATCTTCCACTCCATTTCAAAAGCTTTTTCCTGAACCTTTTATGTGAAATATCTTACCCCATTCTACCTCTCCTTTCCCCTCTCTCCCAATGCATTCCTTTCTACCTCATTAACTCCATCTTTTTTAGTATATTATACCTTCAAATTCAACTCCCACCTGTGCCTTGTCTATATATGCTCCTTCTAACTGCCCTAATATATGAGAAGGTTCATATGAGTTATCAGTATCATCTTCCCATACAGGAATACAAGCAATTCAACATTATTAAGTCTCTCATGATTTGCACTTCCCTTCCACCCTCTCTATGCATCACCTGAGCCTTGTACTTGAAGATCAAACTTTCTGTTTATCTCTGCTCATTTCATCAGGAAAGTTTGAAAGTCCCCTATGTAATTGAATGCTAATCTTTTCCCCTGAGTTTGTTCACTTTTGCTGGATATCTAATCCAAACTTTTTTTTTAGGGTTTTTGCAAGGCAAATGGGGTTAAGTGGCTTGTCCAAGGCCACACGGCTAGGTAATTATTAAGTGTCTGAGACCGGATGATCCAAACTCTTTTGCCTTCCAGAATATCATATGCCAAACCTAACAAGCCCTTACTGTAGAAACTGCTAAATCTTGAGTTATCCTGACTGTAGCTTCATGATATTTGAATTATTTATTTCTGGTTACTTATTGTATTTTCTCCTTGACTTGAGAGTTTGGAAATTTGGCTATAAAATTCTTGGCAATTTTCATTTTGGGATCTTTTTTCAGGAGGTGATTGGTGGACTCCCTCAATTTCTATTTCACCCTCTGCTTTTAGGCTATCAGAGTGGTTTCCCTGGTTTATTTCTTGAAACAGAAGTCTAGACTCCTTTTTTTGGTCATGACTTTCAGGCAGTTCAATAATTTTTAAATGATCTCTCCTTGTTCTTCTTTCCAGGTCAGTTGTTTTTCAGAGGAGATATTTCACATTTTCTACTAGTTTTTCATTCATTTGATTTTGTTATGTTGTTTCTTGATTTCTCATAAAGTCATCAACTTCCCTTAGCTCCATTCTACATTTGAAGGAATTATTTTCTTCAGAGAGATTTTGTATCCTTTTTTTCCCATTTGGCCAATTTTGCTTTTTAAGATATTCTTCTCTCATTGACCTTTTGGGCTACTCTTTCCATTTGATCTAAACTGGTTTTTAAGATGCTATTTTCTTCAATATTTTTTGTATTCTTGGTTTTCATGATTTTCTCTCATCACTCTCATTTCTTTTCCCAATTTTTCCTCTACCTCCTTTACTTGATTTTCAAAAACTTTTGAGCTCTTCCATAGCCTGAGACCAGTTCATATTTTTCTTGGAGGCTTTGGATGTATAAGCTTTGACTTTGTTATTGTCTGAGTATTTTGATCCTCCATTGGTCTACAGTAATTGTCTATGGTTGGATTTTTTTCTTCTGTGGTTTGCTCATTTCCCCAGCCTATAACTTGATTTTAACTCTTAAGTTGTGATTCTGTGGGGCAGTTAGGCAGCACAGTGGATAGAGCACTGACCCTGGAGTCAGGAGGACCTGAATTCAGGGTCAGTGCTCTATCCACTGCGCTGTGATCTCAGACACATAATAATTGCCTAGCTGTGTGACCTTGGGCAAATCACTTAACCCCACTGCCTTGCTAAAACTAAAAAAATAAAAGGATGTGATTTTGTTTCCAGGGTGGAGGATGCTCTGTCCCAAGCTTTTGAGGGGTTTTGTGTCTGTTTTCAGGGATACCCTCCAGGGACTATAAATTCTCCATCCCTCCACAGCCTTATGAGAGGCTCTCTATGTTCTAAGCTGTGCATGACCACAAGTACTACTTTCTGCCCTGGAACCATGAGAACTGCTCCACTGCAGGCAGTAAGCATTCTTGTGCTTCTGCTCCTTTCCCTGAGAATGGGGCTCCAGATTGAAACCTAGATGTGAGTATGGGAAAAGCAATAGGGTGATGCCTCAGGGTTAGCAGAGATCTCTGCAAACTCCTCTTACTACAGTGGGCTGAATACTCTGGAAGTAGCTTCTAGGTGGCTCCCTGCCAGGGTGTGGTTCCCCAGTCCTGATTCTGATATCCTTAGGGCCAGGTCTATGCTGTGGCCTGCACTGGACTGGACCTTGCTTTTACTCTGAAGGGATAGAGTTTTCCAACTGATCTTCCCAATTGTCCTTGATAATACTTGGGCTGAGTTCTGGAAACTGCCACTGCTGCCATGAACTCAGGAAACCCCCAAGGACCCAGGTGCAGTCCAGAATGACTAGAGTCAGTTTGCTTTGGCTTGGCCTGGGCTATGCTGTAGACCCTTTCTAACCCTTGTGCAACAGATTCTTCCTATGGATCTTTGAAGTTACCTTGAGCTGGAAAATTGTTTCACTCAGTCTTTTTGTGGATTCTGCCATCTAAAATTTGTTTAGAGTCATTATTTAAAGATATTTGAAATGGTTGGGAAAAGAGCTTGGAGGAGTTCCTGCCTTTACTTCACCATCTTGACTCCACCTCTGCCCAATTATAATTTTAAAGGATTTATTTTGTTCAGTCACTTTTTGTTGCAAGATATTAATTTTCTCTTGCATTTCTTTTCTCAACTTTTTCATTTGATTTTTCCTAGTTTTTCTATGAAGTCTTTCTGGGTTGGGTACCATTTCATATTCTCCTCCATAGCTTCACATGTAGCATCCCTTCTGTTCTCCTTTTCTGAGCTCTTGTTTTGCCCAGTCTTATCTCTAAGGTATCTTTCATTAGATTCTGGTTTTCACTGGCCTTTCTTCATTTTGAATTTTGTTAATATCCTAAGGTTTTTGTGTTGGGGAGGGTCTTGTTTGTAGTCCTTCAGTGTTCACAGTCCTAGCGGCTTGCTAACTGCCCTTGATTGTTGATGTTAGGAACTCCTAGGGGTTGTACAGTGGACTAAATGCTTAGGGAAGTCTGAGGCTCTCTCTCTGGGCTCTCTGTGCTGAGATGTCAGGTTCTCACTCCCTTAAGTGGAAACAACTGGGGCAATCTTGAAATTGTCCACAGGCAGATCAGTCACTAGGCTAGGAAGGCCAGACTGGAAATGCCAAAGACTGTCTTAGAGTGGGGAAGTTAGCCCCCCAACACACTCTCTTGTTGGGAATCTGAGTCTGAGTCTGAACAGTTTGCACAGGAATGCCTGGGGTTCTCTCTCTGGTTTGGCTGCTAACACTGGGGAACTAGGTCATCCTGGGCTGTGAGAAAGACAGAAGCACCTGGGGTCATATCTTTGATTTCTATGGCAAGAAACTAGGCACTTTTCCTGAATAGGATAAAATCCCACTGTCAGGGTCTGGTCATGTAGACCAGGATAGCTAGCAGACTGAATGTTGGTCTTGGGAACTCATGATGGAGTTTCCCCCAAGAACTGGTACTGTCCATCACACAGCCATTTCCCAACCACAAACAAAGGCTCTACTCCCAAGAGAAGTATCTGGTTAGTTTCCTTACCTCACACTGCCTGCCTGTGTTCTGAGTCTCTGTTCTCTGCACTGGGCTCCTCCTGGCTTCCCATGACAGAACTTTTGGAAGTTGTTTCATTCTGTTCTTTGATGCATTCTGCCACTCCAAAATCTACTAAGAGACTTGATTAATTAATGTCAATTCTGAAGGAAACTCAGGAGTACAGCAATCGTGGTTTTTCTTCTCCATCTTGACTCTGTGATAACATTTTTTTTTGGTTTGATGTAGAATTATTTTGTTCTTTGGGCTATGTTGCTTTGGCTCCTATCTCTGTTTTAAATCAATCTAGATTTTGTTCTAATTTTAATTTTAAAATTTAAAATTTAAATTTTAAAATTGTTCTAATTTTAATTAATTTAATTTAATTAAAATTTGTTCTAATTTTAATTTTTAAATTTTAAATTTAAATTTTAAAATTGTTCTAATTGTTTTTCAGATTCCTTTTTCTGTGTTTCTTTTTTACTGTTTTTTAATTGGGCAATATGATCAAGTTTTCTCCTATCATCTAGATATTATATTAATGTAACTTTTCAGAATCCTTCAGATCTTTAGTCATTTCTCTTTTATTATTATTGTCACAGTTATCTCCTCATACTTTCAAAAAATGAAATTTGAAATGATTTCAAGATAATGAATTCTCCATTTATAATAGGATTATACCTTATGAACCTAACTGCTTCTAATTAACCATGTATACTGAATCTGTACTGAAGGACTCAAGTACTTTGAAATGGAAAAAAATAAGTTCAATACTGGTACTTTAGCCTTGTGAAAAAAAAATAGAAAGGGGAGTATACAAGTTTTAAAAAAGAGAGAGCATTTCTTTCTCACACATTTTTTTCCTATCTCTCTGTGTGTGGTAAGCATCTCTCTTGCTGTGGGGTTTCTATTAGGGTGAGGAAGGAACAACTTGCTCTCTCCCAGACCCCAGCAGAAATTTCAAATTGAAAACCACACTTTGGCCTTAGAAGGAAATACAGGGCTTCTATAATTAATCTGCCAAGAAGAGGGCAAAGCCAAGATGGTGGTGTGAAGCTAGCATACTATCAAAGCTTTTCTCCATGCAACATTAAATGAAGTCTCTACAGGGATGTTAAAACTATAGAGACTACTAAAGAAAAAGAAAAGATTGAAACAGGTTTCCAAGTATAGACATCATGGAAAATATTCAGTGAAAATCAGTGGCTTCTGTGGGGGCAGGGGTAGGGAAAGTAAAACTGAGCTAGGAGGGAGAGCTAGTTGGAAGCTTTTAGCCCCACTGAAATTGAGATCCTAGCAGCTAGAAAACAGCTCAGGTCTCAGAAGCTAGATAGAAAACCAGAAAGGAGGTCCTCAACTCCAAGTCTGAATCCTGGGAACACTGGGGAAAAAGATAAGACTGGGTTAGGAACAAACCACTGCATAGTCAAATCAGAATATAAAGGAGGAAACAAATCTCTGCATAGACAATACTTGGGTTGCATAGGCAACACCTTGGCAAGCAATAAACTAGGGATCCGATGCAAGCCCCAGCACAAAAAAGCTTGGGTCTGTATTCCCTATACCCCAGGAGCAGAGCTCAATCAAAATGAGCAAAAAAAAAAAAAAAAACACTAAGAAAGGTACTATGCAGATAGAGATGACAAAAATGCCACCTCAGAAAAAGAAATCAGTGGAAAAATTACCTGCATGGGGAAAGTCTCAAAGGAGTCTATGAATTGAACTCAAATGACAAACTGCATAGAAAAGCTTAAAAAAGAATTTAAAAACCAATAGAAAAGCTTAGAAAAGAATTTAAAAACCAAAGAAGAGAAGAAGAAGAAAAATGGAAAAATAATTCCAGCCATGCAGGAAAATTATGAAAAATTGACAAAAGAAATTAATTCCTTTAAAAGTATAAATAACTAACCAGAAAAAGAATGTAACTCTTCAAAAATGCAATTGACCAGCTGGAAAAGGAATGCAACTCATTTAAAACTTGATTCGATGATTTGGAAAGGGAATAAAACTAAGCAAAAATTAAAATTAACCAACTGGAAAATGAAACTCAAAAGTAACTGAAAACAATAAGACCCTAAGAATTAGAATTGGACAAAGAGGAAGCAATTAATCTATGAGACACAACCAAAGTCAAAAGAGTGAAAAAAATTGAAGAAAACATAAAGTAACTTTTAGGAAAAACAAATGACCTGGAAAATTGGATCCAGGAGCTGTAATTTATGAATGGCTGGTCTATCAGAAAAACTAGATTAAAAAAGCCTGGAAAATATCTTTCAGAAAACAGGGGAAATTATGCAAATCTGCTAGATCAAGAAGACAAAATAACCATTGACAGAATATATAGAACTCCTCCAGAAAGAGACTCAAGATAAAAACTCCAAGAACTATCATAGTCAAATTCCAGAATTCTCAAATAAAAAAGAAAGTAAAGCAAACAGACAAAAAGAAGCAATTTAAATACAAAAGAAGCACAGTAAGAATTACACAGGACTTATCAGCTTCAACATGGAAGGATTGGAGGGCCCAGAATATGCTATTTATGAGGGCAAAGGACCTTGAATTACAGCCACAAATTTACTACCATGCAAAATCCAGAATATTCTATCAGGGGAAAAGATGAATGTTCAATGAAATAGATAACTTCCAAAATTGCCTGATAAAAAGACCAGAACTAGGGATGGCTAGGTGGTGCAGTGGATAGAGCACTGGCCCTGAAGTCAGGACTACCTGAGTTCAAACCCAGCCTCAGACACTTAATAATTACCTAGCTGTGTGGCCTTGGGCAAGCCACTTAACCCCATTTGTTTTGCAAAAACACAAACCTAAAATAAAAAAAAGGACCAGAACTGAACACTGAATTAGATCTTCAAATACAAGACTCAAGAGATGCATAAAAAAGTAAATGGAAAGGGGAAAAATACAATTGTTAGTCAAGAACATTAAATTATATACAATCCTACAAGGGAAGATAACACTTGTAAATCTTTGAAAATTGTAATTATCTTAGAATAGTTAAAGGGTTGAATATAGTTGAGGTGATTGTACTTAGAGAATACTGATTGATTCTTTTCCTTCTATTAAAAAAGACCAAAATGGCATCACTATGTTTGAGACAAATTTCGATGCATCCAACTGTGACTGATCATGCCAATATCAGTTCAGAATGTTCTACCAAAGATTGAGCAAAAATAAACCAGGTGATAAACTGGGGAGTTTACTCTAAACTTATGTGTCTCATATTTACTTTGACCTACCTTAATTCTATTTTGTTCATAGAGCTCAGCACTTTCTCTGATGAGGGCATCCTATGCTGGGTAGTCCTGTGCCAGTGTCTCCCATGCTTTCTAATCAATTATAAAGTTCTTAAGACAGACCTAAAGGATTGCTAGTACCTTTGGGGCAGAGGATAAGAACCATTTTAGGAGGGTTGGACAATAAGACATTAGGAAGGGATTTTATCTTAATCCATACTTTATTTAATGGCAATGTAAGTTCTGTGGTTGGGAAGATCAAGGAGGAGTGTGGGAGAAAGTGTATATGATACTTTGGTTGGGGAGAGCTGTAGGGCTATGGATGGAGTATTATAGAAATTGGGGGAGATGCCTGGACTGGAAAATATCATGAAAAGATTTTGATTAGCTTGATGCTTTGGCTACAATTGGAAGGAGTATGTTTTGGGGGAGTGGTACAAATGGCTCATGAAATGATTTGACTTTGCATGACTCTTGAGGAAGGGGGTTTCTTCTTTAGTAGCCTGGATTTCCATATAAGGATAGTATAAAGGAATTGGAATAGGTTTATCATTGAACCTGGGAAGAGTATTGTTGAATGGAGTGAACTTTGTTGATTGAGGCAAATGATTAGATTATTTTGATTAATCCCTGCAAACCCATTATCATGGATTAAGCTGCCTGTTTTGCTCTTGGAGCCTGAAGAGTTGGGCAGGAAGAGGAGGAAGTAGAATTTAGTTAAGAAACCAATTCTCCCTCCTTAAAAAGGCAGTGACCCTTCAGTACTTCTCACTAATTCATTTGACTTTGCAAAATCAAATCCTCTGTAAGCACTTCCTGCCAATTGTGCTCTACAATAGACAAAAACTCCAAATTGCCCCCCCCATTAGACCACAACCTCATTCAGTATATTTCTAATGATTTATTCTCTTACTTAAAAATTTGGGCAACAATCCAAGTTTCCTAAAAGCCAGTGCACCCTCTGCCATCTCCAGTAAATGAAACCATTCTCCAGCAATAGTACTTTAACAAGTAATTGAAGTTAGTTTGCTCACCATTATTCCCTCCTTCTTAATTACCACCTTCCTATTCCTACTTATTTCCTAATTCAATTTGATGTATCTCTATACTAATCCCTTTTATGCATGTTTATTTTCAATCCTCCTTTGTCTAATTCAGGTAAGAATGAGTTTCATTAGAGTCTTGCTTTCTAACACCTTCCTTCATTTATGGTTCATTCTTGAAACCCAATTATGAGAAACAGAAATCTCCCTTCTTCCTCCTTTCTACATGACTCAGTTCCTGAAAATTTCCCCTTTCTTTCCTGTCTTCAAATCCTAAGAGCAGAATAAAACCATTCCTGGTCCTCTATGCTTCTCATTCAACTCCCTCAATATCCTTTGAAAACATTACACTTCTGATGGGATACTTTTTTCCTTCACTTCTCAGAATATTAGTCCTAAATCATCATACAACTCTTTTCAATTGCTCATAGATGTTTCTTTTGATCTTTTATTTGGATTTCAAAGTTTCTACTCAGTTTCTGGTATTGTTTCTTTTTCATTGGAGATGTTTAAAAGTTCTTTATTTCATTAAAATGTATTGCTGTTGGATTATACTCTGCTTTGCAGAGTGAATTTTTCTTGGTTTTTTTATCTTTTGAAATGTTACATCTCCTTTAAGTTACAGTAGTATCTTCCAGATTTTTTATGATACTGACTGTAGTTTCTAAGTGCTTCAACAATTTCTTTCTGTATGATTATTATTTTCCTTGGAAGTTCTGAAATTTAACTATGATAATCATAGGACTTGTATTTTTGGAACTTTTAGTAAATTATTGGTGTATCTTTCTAATTTCATTTTGTTCTATTATTGTATTAACAGGCAATTTTAATTTATGATTTCTTCAAATATAGTGTTCAGGTTTAGTTATTCTTAATCTTGACTTTCAAGGGAATTCACTGATTCTTGAGTCATTTCTTCTTTACTTGTTTTTAATGTCAGTTGTTTTTGAGAACAATCCATATTTCTTCTATTTTTTTCCATTTTTTAATTTGGTTATTTGCTATCTCAAAAAAATTGATTTCTATTGTCCTATTTTAGTTTTTACTATTATCTGTTATTTGGGTGAGATTTACCACCTTCCCTTCTAAGTTATTTCTTTTTTGAATTCTTTCTTCCAAATGTTTTATTCAATTTTTATATGTTGCTTCATTTCTTCTGGGTATTAATTCTTTACTGTAAGCATTAAGAAATAGCATTGGTCTAACAGTCTTTTCCATCCTTTTTTTTTTTGAAAATGTAAAAAGGTAAAGAACAGAAGACTAACATCCCAGAAAATATATCAAGGGTAGAAAGTAAATTTAAACTTTATCCATAGAAGAGCATTGTCTCCTTACCCTCCTGAAGTGATTGGCACCTAAAAGCATTGTCCTCTGGTTCATTCAATAATTAAGAAATTTATCAGAGGAAGGAAGCCTTTTAGATTCTTGAAAAGAGTGATCAAGGAACATGCAACAGTTTAAGTATTTTAAATAGAAATATTAAATAACTATTTTCCTAGGTCATTAATATCAAATTGTTTTAGGATATTATAAACCTCCTAATTCAAAATACCTGTATATATTCCCTCAAGTTACCTTGGAAGACAGAGATATCTGAGGACATGTGTGGACTATGTTAGTTTGGATGTTTCTAAAATGTTTTAGATTCAGAGTAATATTAAATAGTCTTGCCTTACATAGATGTGTATTGACATGGAGAGTATAACATATATATATATATATGTATACATATATATATATATATGTTTTTCTTATTAGTTAAATAATGCCATTTTGGAAATACTTTAAGAGATTTATCAGTTGATATAAGTCCATGATTTTTTTGAAATTATTCTGCTCATAATTTTTTATAGCACATTAGTATTCCATTACAATAATTATATTGCAACTTGTTCAGACATTTCCTCAATTTTTATTATTTGTCACCACAAAAACATAATTTTTTATATATATATATATAGTTCCTCCCCAATTTTTTAAATTTCTTTGGGATATCAATATAGTTGTGATATCAAAAGTTATGCACACTCCCATGCTTTTTAGCATGATGTTTTCAGAAATGATGTTAAATGCCTTTAGGGATGATGGACATGGCCACAAGGTCAGCTACTGCACTAATGACAAATTCGTCAACTTGAAAAGACTGCAAGCCAAGTCCAAAGAGGAGGGAGTGTTGGTGCATGGTATTCTGTTTGCAGATGACTGTGCACTCAATGCAGCCTCTGAAGCTGAGATGCAACAAAGTATGGATCAATTCTCTGATGCTTGTGTACACAGGTGCTCCATCAGCCAGTACCACACCATCCACATATGGACACAGGGAAAGTACTCACAAAGGTGTCAGGAGAAGAGATACTGAGACACCCTGAAGGTCTCATTGAAGAACTTCAGAATTGATTGTACAGCATGGATACACTGGCACAGGACTGCCCAACATGGCATGCCCTCATCCTTGAGGGTGCTGCACTCTGTCAATTTGGCAAAAGGCTTTAGCTGTGTAACTGTTAACTCTGTGTGTCACTTAACTCTGTCCCAGTTTCTTCTTCCATAAAATGGTAGTCATTCCAGGAGGATTAGTGTCTTCCAGTGTAGCCACTGGCTACTTGGGTTCAGTTCTGCCTATGAGGAATCATTATTCAGACTGGGAAAGCATGGGTGGAAATAAAACAAAATTTAATAAATTTTGTAATTTATAATAATAATAATAACAAATTAAAAAGGTTACAAGAAATGGGAAGGACTGGGGAAAGGGAGAGAAAGAGATGAAAGAACAGGCAAGGAGCCTTGGATGGGCCATGGTCAGGGAAGACTGAGTTGGCCAGCATTATTTTTTTAAAAAGAGAACTGAAAATATGTTCTTTATCAGCTTAATTTCATGAGTAACGCAGAGACTAAAGAAGGAATAATATGTAGAAGGCCATGAATCAAAGACTAAAATTCTAGAACAGACTGAATGGGAACTGAATGGGATGATATTTTTAACGAAGTTAATGAGAAAAGAAACCTTTTATGAAAAAAGTGACAGAAAATAAATAATTTTTAAATAAATGACCAAAACTAATTGAAAGGGCAGAGAAGAAAAATTCTACTTGATTAAAACTAAAAAGAAAAAGAAGAATTAACTAGATAAAATCAAGTTAAAAGGAACTATTAAGGAAAACATCAAAAGCAGAGAGTGAATTGAAAGTAAGAGATGAGGGAGGGCTTGAGAATAAAAAGAGAGCTGATAGGCATTTAGTTACATTAAAATGAATCAAGCTAAAGTAACTGAAAGTAATTCAATAGTATTGAATTTACAAGAGAAGGGGGAAATTCTCTCTCCAGATAATATGCAGGAAAGTATGATTAAGTGGCATGATTTTAAACATGAATGGATTAAACTAATCAATAAATTGAAAAGGAGTCACAAATTGGATAAGGAAAAAAAATCCTACAAACTGTTGCTTACAAAAAAAACATTTAAAAACAATCATTAGCATAACAAAAATGAGGGTCTGAAAAAATTTACTATGCATCAAGTTCATCCAAAATGCAAAAGCTGCAATCATATTAACAGAGAAAACAGAAACCTAACAGTTAAAATATACAAAGAGATATGGAAACTACATTATGCTGAAAGAAGTTATGGAAAACAAACTAATATCAATATTAAATATCAATGCTCCAAATTGGGCAGCTAGGTGGTACAGTGGATAGAGAGCTGGACTGTAGTTAGGAAGATTAATCTTCAAAAGGTCAAATCTGGTTTTAGATACCATTCTAGATTTTGGATAGAATTATAAACAAAAGGGACAGTACAGAACTGTACAAATTGCTGGAAAAACTAGAGCTTATGTCTTCTAAATGGGACTTTTAAAGAATATATGTGTTTCTATCTTTTTTTTAATTGATATTTTATTTTTCCAAACACGTTATGAAAGTTTTTCAACATTCATCCATATGCATATGTATATTTTCAAGTTACAAAATTCCCTTCCACCCTCCCTTCTAACCCCACTCCCCTCCCAGATAAACAGTCCGGTTAATATTGAACATACACATTTGCGGTAAACATATTTACAGATTAATCATTTTCAGTATGAGGAATTTTCATTAAGTATGTAAGAGAAATTTTTTACAAAAGTGAATGTAGTGTTCATCAGATTCTGAAGGGTTTTTTTTTTTTGTTGTTGTTTTGTTTTCTTTGGTTTGGTTTCTCTTCCTCTGGATAGGGATATCATTGTCCTTAGCTGGTCCCCTAGGGTCATCCTAGCTCTCTGAATTGCTGAGAGGAGCTGATTCCAACAAGGCTGATTAACTCACAATGCTGTTGTTAAATGTTTGCAGTGTTCTCTTGGTTCTGCTCCCTTCACTCAGCATAAGATCTTCTAAATCATTCCATGCTTCTCTAGAATCCAACCATTTATGGTTTCTTATAGAACAATTAATATTCCATAGTATTCATGTACTATAACTTATTCAGCCATTCCCCAATTGATGGGTTACCCTTCAATTTCCAATTTTTTTGCCATTACCAAAAGAGTTGCTATGAATATTTTGTAATATGTGGGACTTTCCCTATATTTTAAGATTTCTTCTGGATATAGGTCTAGAACTAGAATTGCTGGGTCAAAGGGTATGATCTTTTTTTTTAAATTAAGTTTTTAAAATTTTTATTTTTTGCAAGGCAATGGGGTTAAGTGACTTGCCCAAGGTCACACAGCTAGGTAATTATTAAGTGTCTGAGGCAGGATTTGAACTCAAATACTCCTAACCCCAGGGCCAGTGCTCTATTCATTGTGCCACCTGACTGCCACTGATCAGTTTTATTATTGCTCTCCAGAATGGTTGGATCCATTCACAGCTCTACTAGCAATGCATCAATGTCCCAATCCTCTCACAAACTCTTCAACATTGATCATTTTCCCTTTTAGTCATTGTAGCCAATCTGATGGGTATTAGGTGGTACCTTATAGTTGTTTTAATTTGCATTTCTCTAATCAATAATGACTTGGAACATTTTTTCATATGATTATATATAGCTTTAATTTCTTCATTTGAAAACTATCTATTCATATCCTTTGACAATTTATCAATAGGGGAATATTTTTGGTAAAGTAGTCTTAAAGGAAAAATTATATCCTCACAGACATCAAAATAGAAAACAATTAGTTAATAAATTGAATATGCATTTAAAAATATTAGAAAGACAACAAACTTCAATATAAGCATTAAAGGGAAGATACTAAAAATTAGAGTAGAAATAGGTAAACCATAGAAATAATAGTTTAAAATAAAGATTCTTTGAAAAAGAATAAAATATATGAACCTTTACTAACATTATTTAAAAGGGAACAGAAAAATCAAATCATAAGAGAAAATCTGTATATAGGGTGCAATTATGACAAAATGTATATTCCTTTCAAATATTCCAATAAAGAGTAAAACACAAATTACTTCAGAAATGATATTTTTGAGGGAGTTGATCTTTCCAGATGTTCCTGAAGTCTGATCCCTCATTATTTTTATAGAACAATATGTTAATCACATTCATAAGCCACAATTGATGAGCATCCCCTCAATTTCCAATTCTTTGCCTCTACAAAAAGAGATGCAATTAATATTTTTGTACATCTAAGATTTTTTACTCTTTTTCATCATCTCCTCAGGATATAGACCCATTAATGGTATTACTGGATCAAATGGCATGCAAATTATATTACCCTTTGGACAAAATTCTAAATTGCTCTACAGAAAGGTTGGACCAAATCACAACTCCACCAGCAATATATTAGTGTCCCAGTTTCCCCTTCCAACATTGATCACTTTCTTTTTTTTTTTTAGTCATATTGGCCAATCTGATAGGTATGAGGTGGTAACTCAGTAATGATTTAGAACAAATTTTCATATGATTCTAGATAACTTTAATTTATTTATCTGGGAATTGCCTTTTTTAATATCTTGTTTTCTTATAAATTTGACTCAATTCTCCAAATATTTTAGAAATGAGTCCTTTGTCAGAAACACTAGTTGAAAAATTGTTTGTCAATTTATTACATTCTTTTTAATCTTGGTTACCTTGGTTTTGTTTGTGCATAAATCTTTTAATTTAGGGTAATCAAAACTAATCATTTTGTCTTTTAGATTATTCTCTATCTTTTCTTCTGTTATAAACTACAAACTTTTCCATAGATCTGACAGGTATATTATTTCTTGTTCTCCTAGTTGGTTTGTGATTTCACCACTTATGTCTAAACCCTTTACCCATTTTGACCTTATATTGGTGTAGGATATCAAATGTTGATCTATGCCTAGTTTCTGCCATACTATCTTTAAGTTTTCTGAGCAGTTTTTTTTTTTATTGGAGTGAAATCTTATCTCATTGAGAGAGACTAGAATCTTTGGGTTTATCAAACAGCAGTCTACTATAGTCATTTACCACTATTTCTTTTGCACCTAAATCTGTTCCACTGATCCACCATTCTATTTTTTAGATAATATCAAACAGTTTTGATGACTGATGCCTTAAAATATAATTTTAGAGCTGGTATGACTAGACCTCCTTCCTTTGCATTTTTTTCATTCTTTCCCTTGATATTCTTGACATTTCATTCTTCTTTAAGAATTTAGTTACTATTTTTTTCTATTTCACTATTGTAATTTTTTGCAAGTTTGATTCTGTGCCACTGAGTAAATAATTTAACTTAGGTAGAATTATCATTTTTGTTATATTAGCTTAGCCTACCCACGAGCAATTGACATTTGTCCAGTTATTTTGATCTGATTTTATTCGTGTGAAAATGTTTTATAGTTGTATTGTTGTCTGCAGTTATTTTAAAATGGAATTTCCCTATCTCTTGCTGCTATCTTTTTTTTATTTTAAATTTTGTCTTTGCAAGGCAATGGACTTAAGTGACTTGCCCAAGGACACACAGTTTAGTATATATTAATTATCTGAGACTGAATTTGAACTCAGGTCCTCCTGACTTCTGGGTGATGCACTATCCACTGCACTACTTAACTGCTCCTTTTACTGCTTTGTCTTGCTAATAATATATAGAAATATTGGTGATTTTTATGGGTTTATTTTTTGTCTTGCAACTTTTCTAAAAGTTGATAATTGTTTCAAGTTTTTAAAATGATTTTCTAGGGTTCTTCAAGCAAAAGATTCTTTATTCTTTGAAAAAGAATCATATCATTTGTAAGGAGTGAGAGTTTTGTTTCTTCATTACCAATTCTAATTCCTTCAGGTTCTTTTTTCTTTTCTTATTCTAAGGCTAACATTTCTAATACAACATTGAATAATAATGGTGATAATTGGCATCCTTGTTTCATCCCTGATTTTTTCTGAGAATGCTTCTAGTTTCTGTCCATTACATAAAAGTTTTAAATTAGATACTACTTATAATTTTATGGAACACTCCATTTAGCCCTATGCTCCATGGTGTTTTTATAGGAATGGGTACTATATTTTGTCATCAGCTTTTTCTGCATCTATTTGAAAAATCATATGTGTTCTGTTAGGTTTCTTATTGAAATGATCAAAAACAATGGTATTTTTCCTAATATTGAACCAACTCTGCATTCCTGGTAAAAATCCTACTTGATTTTATTATGTATTATCTTGGTAATTACTTGCCATAATCTCTAATTTTTTGCTAATATATTTAAAATTTTTGCATTCATATTTATTAGAGAAATTGGTTGATAATTTCCTTTCTCTGTTTTGATTCTTCCTGGTTAAGTATCAAAACCATATGAGTGTCATAGATGGAATTTGGCAGAACTCTTTCTTTACACATTTTTTTTCAAATAGTTTATATAGAATTGGAACTAATTATTCCTTGAATGTTTGGTAGAATTCATTTGTGAATCCATCGTCCCTGGGGGTTTTTCTTAGGAGGTTCACTGATGGCTTGTTCAATTTATTTTTCTGAGATAGTTTTTTTAAGTATGAAATTTCCTCTTCTTTTAACCTGGACAGCTTATATTTCTGTAAATATTCATCCATTTCATTTAGATTGTGAAACCGATTGGCATACTGTTGGGCAAAATAGCTCTAAATTATTCCTTTAATTTTTTTCCTCATTGGTGGTGAATTCACCTTTTTCATGTTTGATACTGGGAATTTGGTTTTCTTCTTTTTTAAACCAAATTAACCAAAAGTTTATATTTTTTGTTTTTTCATAAAACAAACTCTTAGTTTTATTTATTAGCTCAATAGTTTTCTTACTTTCCATTTTATTAATTTGTCCTTTGATTTTTCAGAATTTCTAATTTGGTATTTAATGGGGGATTTTTAATTTGTTCTTTCTTCAGAATTTTAGTTGCACACCCAATTCATTGATCTCTTCTTGCACCATGCATGCATTTAGAGATAAAATAGCTCCCCTAATAACTGCTTTGGCTATATTCCACAAATTTTAGCATACTGTCTACTTATTATCATTTTCTTAGATGAAATTATTAATTATTTTTATGATTTATTGTTTGTTCCACTCATTCTTTAAAATTAGGTTATTTAGTTTCCAATTAATTTTAGATCTATCCCTCCATGACCCTATATTGCACATGGTTTTTATTGGATTATGATCTGAAAAGGTTGTTTATAATTTCTGCCTTTCTATGTTTGATTATGAGATTTTTTATGCCTTTATATATGATCAACTTTATTGTGTGACTGCCATGAATAAAAACTGTATATTCCTTTCTCTCCCCATTTAATTTTCTCCAGAAGTCTATCATGTCTAACTTTTTGAAATAGGCTATTCACCTCCTTAACTTCCTTTTTGGCTTATTTTATGGTTAGATTTATCTAATTTTGAAAGAGGAAGGTTGAGCACAGTTTTGTTGTTCATGTCATCTTACAGCTCTTTTAACTTCTCTAAGAATTTGGATGCTATACTGCTTAGTGTATACATGTTTAGTATTAAAAGTATTTCAATGTCTTTGGTACTTTTTAGGATGATGTAGTTTACTTCCTTATCTTTTTGTTTTGTTTTTGTTTTTTTTTTAGTTTTTTTGCAAGGCAAATGGGGTTGAGTGGCTTGCCCAAGGCCACACAGCTAGGTCATTATTAAGTGTCTGAGGCCGGATTTGAACTCAGGTACTCCTGACTCCAAGGCCAGTGCTCTATCCATTGCACCACCTAGCTGCCCCTACTGCACCACCTAGCTGCCCCCTTCCTTATCTTTTTAATGAGATCTATTTTTGCAATTGATTTGTTTGAGATAAGAATTGCTAACTCCTGCTTTTTTCATTTCAGCTAAAGCATAATATATTCTGTTCCAGCTTTTTTTTCTTTATATGTAATTCTGTTTCAAATGTATTTCCTGTAAGAAGCATATTGTAGGATTCTGGTTTCTAATCCACTCTGCTGTCAGTTTCTGTTTTATGAGAGAGTTCATTCCACTCACATTTACATTTATAATCACTAACTCTGTATTACTCTTCATGCTATCTCCCCTTTGTATTTTTCTCTTCCTTCATCCTATTCCTCCTCCCCAGTGTTTTACTTCTGAATACCATCTCCCTCACTCTGTCCCTCCTTCTGTTAGCCACCCTCTCTTTTCTTCCCTTTTCCATTTCCCCCTTCTTCCTTCTCTCCCTTCTATTAGCACCCCCTTACTTTTGCCAACACTTGAAGGGTAAGATAAGGGCAAGATGCAACTGAGTATATATGTTATTCCCTCTTTAAACCAAATCAGTTGAGAGTAAGAGTTAAGCAGTTCTCACTACCTTCCTTCTTTCTCTCTGCTGTTATAGGTCCATGCACTTATTCACGTGATGTAATTTATCCCACTGTGCCTCCCCCTTCCTCCAGTCTTAAGACAATTCCACCCTTTTTTAATGAGTTTAATGTCTTTTAATCATTCCATTGAATTCAGCTTATGTCCATACCTTTAGTCTAAGTACACTCCCTTTAATTAAAAAAGAGTTTTCAGAATTTTCCTTCTAGATAGACATGTAAACCCTTTCATCTCTTTGAATTGCAGTCTTTTTCTTCCCCTCATTTAGCTTTTCATATATCTCTTGAGTCTTCTGTTTGGAGATCAAGTTTTCTGTTCTGGCCTTTCATCATGAAAGTTTGAGTCATCTATTTTGTTAAATGCTTATCTTTTCCCTTGAAAAAATATGCTCATTTTTTCTGGGATGGATTTTTGGTAGTAATGCAAGTTCTCTTGACCTACAGAATATCATATTCTAGGGACTTTGATCATTTTTATGTTGATTTAGCTAGGTCCTCTGTAATCCTGACTATGCCTCCTTGGTATTTGAATTGCTTCTTTCTGGCCACTTGCAGGATTTCCCCTTTGATGTAATAATTCTGAAGTTTGGCTAAAATATTCCTTGGTGTTCCATTGTGGAATCCTCTTCGAGAGATGATCAGTGGATTTTTTTCAATGACTGTTTTGCTTTCTTGTTCCAAAATATCAGGGCAATTCTCTTAAACAATTTCCTAAAGAATGTATTCCAAGCTCTTTTTTTGGTCAGGGCTTTCAGGTAGTCCAATTATTCTTAACTTATTTCTCTTGGATCTATTTTCCAGATCAGTTGTTTTCCAAATGTGGTATTTTACATTGGAGTGGAGTTGAGAATCAATGTAATCATATTGAAAAGTAATTTAAAATTATGCAAATAAAATTATTAAAATGTCATGCCCTTTGACATCTCAATACTATGCCTATATTCTTGAGAAATTGAATAAGAAAGTCTCCCTATACAACAAAGCATGTATAGCAACATCTTTTGTGATAGGAAAAAAATTGGAAGTAAAGTAAATATTCACAAATTGGGCAATAATTAATCAAAATGTGATACATGAATATAATGAGACATTAATGTGTTATAATAAATAAAGAATATGATGGAGAAATATGGAAAGATAAACATGAATTGATCCAAAATGAAGTAAGCAAAACAATATATACAAAAAATATACAATTGCAACAATATAACAATATAAATGAACTAACAACCATACTCACAATAATTATAAGGTGAATTTCATGAAATTATAAAGAATAAGTGTGACTTAGGAGATGATACATTTTTCATATCCCAGCTCTTTGTATACAAATATTGCACATTGCAAATATTTTCAGTCTCTTTCAATGTATTGATTATTTACTCTAGTTTTCTCCACTTTTCCTTTTAAAAATAAAATTATTATATGGGATGACTCTCTGGATGTACAGAGAAAAAGATTTTGTGTAAAATTATGATGATATAAAAACAAACCAAAATATCCACAAATCATTATTAAACATGGAAATACTGGTTCAGAATCAAAAGATGGGGAAAAAAAGACAATGTAAGATACCTGATACCAAAAACAAAAGATCTAGAAAATATATCAAAGACAGATAATTTAAGAATCAATGGTCCAGAATTTCCAGGTGGTTAAGAAAAAAATTACTAACAGTGTCCAGAAAGAAGCAGTTTAATTATCATAGGATCAGAGCTAAGAGTTATACAAAATTAGACATTTCTTTTTTTATTATATAAATATTTTATTTGCTTTTCCAATTATATACAAGGTAGTTTCTACCAACTTTTTTGCAAAGTTTTGAGTTTTACAATTTTTCTCCTTCCTTCCCTTCTCTTTCCCCTTCCCCCTCCCAAAAGTATTCTGACATAGGCTTTACATTTACAACCATGATAAGCATAGATCGAAATTGAATGTGTTGTGAGAGAAGAATCAGATCCAAAAAGAATAAAGAAAACATTAGAGATAACAAAACTATATAACATATGACAACTTTTAAAAATTGAAGATAATAATCTTTGGTCTTCATTTAAACTTCTCAGTTCCTTCTCTGGATATGGATGATATTCTCCATTCTATATCCCATAAGATTGTCCCTGATGGTATGACCAAGTCCATCATTGGTGATCCTCACCCCCATGTTGCTTTTAGTGTGTTTAGTGCTTTTAGTTCTGTTCATTTCACTCAGCATCAATTCATGCAAGTCTTTCCAGGCTTTTCTGAAATTATGTCCCTCATGATTTCTTATAAAACAATAGTGTTACATTACATATGCATATACAACAATTTGTTCAGTTATTTCCCAGCTTATGGGCATCCCCTCAATTTCCAATTCTTTGCCACAAAGAGCTCCTATTTTTGTACATTGGGATTTTTACCCTTTTTTCATATCTCTTCAGGATACAAACCTAGTAGTAGTTTTGCTGGATCAAAGGGTATGTACATTTTTATTTCCCTTTGGGCATAATTCCAAATTGCTCTCCAGAAAGTTTAGATCACTTCACAACTCTATCAAAAATGCATTAGTGTCCCAGATTTCCCACAACCCCACCAACACTGATCATTATCCTTTCTGGTCATATTGGCCAATCTGAGAAGTGTGAGGTGGTATCTCAGAGATAAGTTAATTTGCATTTCTCTAATCAATAATGATGTAGAGCAATTTTTCATATGATTTCTTTGTCTGAGAAATGTCTTTGCATATCCTTTGATCATTTGTCAAAAAGTAAGCATTTCTACTATGAATTAAAGGAGAATAAAGGCATTAATGAAATACAACCAAGAAAAATTTACCCTGCAAAACTGAATAGCAAAAGAGAAGGGAGTAAACTTCTACTGTGTGCCAGGAACTGTAATAAGTGCTTTACAAATTTTATCTCATTTGATCTTCATAATAACTCTGTTGTGAAGCTACTTCTATGATACCCAATTTATAGTTAAGGAAACTGAGGAAGACAGAAATTAAGTGACATGTCCAGGGTCACACAATTAGTAAGTATCTTAGGCTGTAATACTCAATTATAATTCTAGGATCAGCACTGGATATACTGCACCACACTGAATGGAAGAGAGGACTTTTAAGCATCTCTGATGAAAAGACCAGAATTGAGTATGAATTTTAAAATGCAAATAAAAGAGTAAGGTGAAATATAGAAAGGTTTGAGCTATTGCATGGGGAATATGTTGATGCAGTGCATATCCCCCATGCAATAGCTCAAAAAATTTACCTTTCTAACATTACTTTAAAAGGCATTCCTTTAAAAATTAAATGTCTGAAGGATTTTAAAAGAGTTAAATATCAAAAGAAGAGGGCCTGGGGGTACATTAATTTTGTTCTGAGGGTTTGAAGAGGGGGAAAAGGGGAAGTTAAAAGAACAAATAAACACGTAGAAAGGAGTCAGAGATGGGGTGGAACTTGCTATTACTCATAATTGGGGTTTGTGAGAAGAATATACAAACATGGAGAAGAAGTTAAGAAGCAAGCATCAAATAAAAAGGAATGTTGAACACCCTTCCCTCTCTCCTCCCAACCCACACTCAAATTGTTTGGTCTAAAAATACATCGAATTAATCAGGGAAACAAGCACAGATAGGAAGAGGTAAAAAGAAGGGAATTTAACTTTTGGGTTCTGAAGAGGTATTGAAAAGGAAAGACAAAAAACTAGAATCTAAAGAGGTACCCATCAATTTGAGAATATTTTTCAAATTTTGGTACATAAATGTAATAGAATATTATTATGAAGGGATTATTGCAAAGAATCCTGAATATTATGAACTGATATAGAATGAAGTAAGCAGAAACAAGAGAACAATTAATCTAGTGATATTATGAAGGGAAACCATTTCAAAAACCTTAAGAACTCCAATCAAAGCAATGAGGATTTGTGATGAAGTGTTACCAATATCCTGATACAGAGTTGGACATAAATTTTAGAAGAGTCATTTCTTTAGATTTGGCCATGATTGAAATTTATCTTGTTTAACTTTTCTTGTTACAATGTTGTTGTTTTTTTCTTTTCTTCCTTTCAGGTTTTAATTGTGGGAGAGGTTGGGATAGAGAAAGCAGTAAACAATACTGATACTAAAGCAAAATCAGACCATAGACACATCAATTAATTAATAAATTGATCTATCTATCCATTTATTTATTTAATTGTTTATTCACAGAAAAGAAGACAGGGAATTTAAAAAAAAAGAAGCACAAAGGAGAACACTTTTGAAAGCAATGTGTAGAACTTATTATATACTTTAAAAATAGATTTCATGGTTAGTATCTCTATTTTTCTGTGTATCATGCTTCTCATGCTGTGTAAGTTCAGAATTAAATTAAAAATGTGTACTAAAAAAGCAAAAGTAAATGCAACAGTAAATTCGTCATTAAAAAAGAATTATAAAGGAGATAAATTTCTAATGATTGGTGAGTGACTTTAGACCAATGTTGTAGAATACAATACTATTAAAGTGTTTATTTTTTTCTCTTTCGAGAAAGAGCAAGAATTATTTTTACAGTTTCTGTTAAACAGTTTTTGTTTGTTTTTTAGTGATAATAATATAATTATTTATAATAATATACTCCAGGTATTTGTTTTTCTCTCTTTTATTAGTTTAATGTTCATTTATTTATTTTCACATTACTACAATAATTTTGTTGTGAAAGTAAACATAAACTCCCCTACCCCCCAAAAGATAGAGAAACCTCAAGAGATATGAAGTGAGAAGATTCCATCAACTCCGTCTCTGGGATGATTTGCATTTTTTATTGTAAGTCCATCAAAGAAGTTGCTTCAATATTTTCCAACAGTTGCTATTGTTAACTGCATTTCCCTCCATTCAATTCCTTCCCACTCCCATTTATTCTATTCTCTCTCTCCTTTTACCCTACTCCTCCTCAAAAGTGTGTAGTATCTGCCTACCCTCTCCCATAATCTACCCTCTCTTCTGTCACTTACACCCCACACCCATCCCCTTTCTCCCATTCCTTTCCTCTCCTTTTTCATGCTGGGAAAGATGAATTGCTATATTCTTTTGAGTGAACGTGTTATTTCCTCTCTGAGACATTTCTGATGAGAATGAAGGCTCACTCATTCCTCCTCACTTTCCCCCCTTCAACTCTACTACAAAACCTTTTATCTTGACTCTTTTATGAGAAATATATTAACCCATTCTACTGTTTCTTTTCCTTTCTCCCACTTCATTCCTTTTTCACCCATTGACTTCATCTTTATAAATATTGGACCATTATACTCAGCTCACTCTTATGTCTTGTCTATAATATGCTCCTTCTGACTGCCCTTATAAATGAGAAGTTTCATTTGAGTTATCAGTATCATCTTTCCATGCAGGAATACAAGCAGTTCAACATCATTAAGTTCCTCATAGTTAGTCCTTCTCAGCCACACTCTCTAGGCTTCACCTGAGTCCTGTGCTTGAAGATCACACTTGCTGTTAAGCTCTGGTCATTTCAAGTCCCCTATTTCATTAAATATCTATCTTTTTCCCTGAAAAAGTTTTGCTAGGTAGATGATTATTGGTTGTAATTCAAACTTTGCCTTCTGGAATATCATATTCCAATCCCTACAAGCCCTTAATGTAGACTAAATCCTGTGTAATTCTGACAATAGAGACATGATAATTGAATTGTTTCTCTCTAACTGCTTGTAAAATTTTATCTTTGACTTGAGATGTCTGAAATTTGGCTATAATATCCCTAGGAGTAGTTGGGGGGATTTCTTTCAGGAGGTGATTAGGTGATTCCCTCAATTTCTATTTTGCCCTCTGCTTCTAGGATATCAGGGCAATTTTGCTGGATTGTTTCTTTAAAAATGAAGTCTAGACTCTTTTCCTGGTCATGTCTTTCAGATTTCCCAATAATTTTTAAATTTTCTCTCCTGGATCTGTTTTCCAGGTCAGTTGTTTTTCCAGTGAGATATTTCACATTTTCTTCTGGTTTTTCATTCTTTTGGTTTTGTTTTATTGTTTCTTAATTTCTCACAAAGTCATCAACTTCCCTTAGCTACATTCTACATTTGAAGGAATTATTTTCTTTTTTTTATATCCTTTCCCATCTGGCCAATTCTGCTTTTTAAGGCATTCTTCTCCTCATTGACCTTCTTGGACTGAGTTTTCCATTTGACCTAAATTGATTTTTGATATGTTATTTCTTTGGTATTTTTTTGTATCTCCTTCACCAAGCTGCTGAATTGGTTTTCATGATTTTCCCACATACTCTCATCTCTCTCTTCTCAATTTTTCATCTACCTCTGTTACTTGGTTTCCAAAGTCTTTTTTGAGCTCTTCCATAGCCTGAGACCAACTCCTAGTTTTCATAGAGGCTTTAGATGCAGAATGTTTGACTTTGTCATCTTCTGAGTGTATATTCTGATCCTCCATGTGACCAAATAATTTTCGAGGGTTAGATTCATTTTTCTGTTGTTTGCTCATTTCCTCAGCCTTTGGGGTTTTGTGGTATACTTCCCAGGGACCTTAATTATTCCATTGTATTATGAGAGGTTCTGACTGTTCTCCTGGTCTGTGGATGACCACAGGCACTCCCCTCTACTTTGGAGATGTGAGGAGGGTCCCTGCTCCCCTATAGTGGTATGGAGACCCAGACTAGGCCCTGGATCTGATTATGGACAAAGTAGCACAGTCCTGCCCCAGGGAAAGCAGAGAGACCTCTGCAGTCTCTCCCCACCCACTTACCATCTGAAACCTGAGCACTCTGGAAGAAGCTGTTGGGTAGTTCAGTATATTCCCAGGTGAGGCTTCCCTGAGGCTTGTGCTGACCTTGGATTCACACTCATTTTGGTGCAGCAGAACTCACCTGCTGAACCTCGAAGCTGTCCCGGGTGGTCCCTAGGCCAAGAGATATGGAAATCGCCCCTGATGCCATGGACCCAGGTGCCCCCAGGGACTCAGGCACCCTACAGTCTGTTCCTGGAAGGTTGGAATCAATTTGTTCTGGCAAGGCTCAACTGTGGCTCTTTCCAATCCTGGCACTTGTAGAAAAAACCTTTCCTACAGATGTACCAAGTCGTCTTGGACTGGAAAATTGTTTCATTCAGTTTTTCTGTGAGTTCTTCCCCTTTAGTTAGAGTTATAATTTTATGACATTTGGAATTTTGGGGGAAAGAATTTCTGGAAATTCCTACCTCCAGGCTGCCATCTTGGCTCTCCTCTCAAAACATGAAGAAATTTGAAAGTTTTATGATGCAATGAAAATGAAGAAGGCTGAACCAGAAAAAAAAAAACAATAACAAAATAATGAAGGAAAATTTATACATGAGTACCTGAAACGAACAAACAGAAATGGATAAAGATGAGGTAGTTAATAAAATACTGTGGATCTGTCATACCTATTAATTAATTTTTTATAATTATGCTTAGTTTTTTCAAAATGCATAACATTAAAAACGTTGACCTGAATTTATTAAAGAATTTAAAAAATAAAGATAAGTGAAAACAAAAAGGAAAGGAAATACAATCTAGTCTTTGATCATCTTGAATCTTGAAAGCACTTTTCCTTATTCTTTCACCCTTCTATCATCTGTAGCCTGAGAAAGAGTTGTGGAGTTTCAACAAAGACCAAAGACTTTCTCTTTACCTTTAATTTAATTTAATTTTTGAAAAAAATTGTCTTATGTAATTCTGCTGTATCTCACACTATATTTTTCTTCCTTAAGGATAATACTTCTCTCTTATCACATTCAACTTAGATCAATGCATACTATGGAAATGGTGTAAAGACTAACAACCTTTCTTCTGTGGTTGGTGGGAGGAGGGAAGCAAGATTGGGGGGAAAATTGTAAAACTCAAAATAAAATAAATATAACCTTTCTAAAATTTAAATAAAGAAGAAAACCAAATTGCTAGTTTCATAAATGAGAAAGGTGAACTCACCACTAATGAGGTGAAAACTAAATAATAATTTGTAATTATTTTGCCCAACTCTATGCCAATAAATTTGATAATCTAAATGAAATGGACCAATACTTACAAAAACATAAATTGCCCAGGTTAAATGAAGAGGAAATTAAATACCTAAATAACACTGTCTCAGAAAATGAAATTCAACAATCTACTATTGAACTCCCTAAGAAAAAATCTCCAAGGGCCAGATGGATTCACAAGTGAATTCTGTCAATTTAAGGAATAACTGCTTCTAATTCTATTTAAACTATTTGGAAAAATAGGTGAAGATGGAACTCTGCCTAACTCTTTCTATGACACCAATATGGTGCTGATACCTAAACCAGGAAGAGTTAAAACAGAGAAAGAAATTTATAGACCTATGTCCCTGATGAATATCAATGTAAAAGTCTTAAATAAAATCTTGGCAAAATGACTACAAGTTATCACTAGGATAATACATTCTGATCAAGTAGATTTATCACAGGATTGCAGGGTTGGTTCAATATTAGGAAAACTTTCAGCATAATTAATTATATCAATAACAAACCTATCAGAAATCATATGATTATATCAATAGATGCTGAAAAAGCTTTTAACCAAATACAGCACCTATTCCTACCAAAAACACTTGAGAGTGTAGGAATAAATGGATTGTTCCTTAGAACAATAAGCAGTATCTATATGAAACCATCAACAAGCATTATATCCAAGTGGGATAGGTGAGAGGCATTCACAATAAGATCAGGGATGAAACAAGGATGTCCATTATCACCACTACTATTCAATATTGTATTAGAAATGTTACCTTCAGCAATAAGAGAAGAAAAAGAAACTGAAGGGAAGGAAGGGACAAAATTCTCACTCTTTGCAGATGACATGATGGTAAGCCTGGATAATCCAAAAAGAATCATCTAAAAACTTCTAGAAATAATTAGCAACTTTAGAAAGTTGCAGGATATAAAATAAACTCTCGTAAATCCTCAGCATTTCTATATATGCCTAGCAAGATGTGGCAGAAAGAGCTAGAGAGAGAAATTCCATTCAAAGTAACTTCAGACAGTATAAAATACCTGGGATTCTATTTGCCAAGATAGACTCAGAAACTTTTTGAAAACAATTATAAAACACTTCTCACACAAGTAAAATCACTTAAATAACTGGGCAAATATCAACTGCTCACAGATAGGCTGAGAAAATATAATAAAAATGAAAATTCTACCAAAATTAAATTACTTGTTTAGTGCCATACCCATCAAAATTCCCCCCAAAATTAATTAGTTGGAAAAAATTGTACATAAATTCATATGGAGAAATAAAAAGTCAAGAATCTTCAAAAAATTGGGCAAAAAAGTGCAAAAGATGGTGGCTTAGCCATACCCGATCTAAAATTATATTATAAAGCATCAATTTTCAAAACTGTCTGGTATTGGCTAAGAAATAGAGTGGTGGATCTGTGGAATAGATTAGGTGAATTAGCAGAAAATTATCACAGTAATCTGCTGTTTGATAAATCTACAGAGTCTAGCTATTGGTACAAAAACTCTTCAGTAAAAACTGAATATTTTAGTAATATATAAAAAAATCACTTGTACAAAAATAAAAAAAAATTAAAAACTGTTGGGAAAATTTGAAGTTGGTATGGAAGAAACTTGGATTAGACCAACACCTCATCCCTATACCAAGATAAGATCAAAATGAATACATGATTTAGGAATAAAAAACAATATTATAAACAATCTAGAAGATCATGAAGTAGTTTACCTGCCAGATCTACAGAAAGGGAAGCAGTTTATAACCAAGGAAGAGATGGAGAACATTACTAAAAATAAAGTAGATAATTTTGATTACATTAAATTAAAAAGCTTGTGCACAGACAAAACTGCTGTAACCAAGATCAAAAGAAATGTAGTAAGTTGGGAAACAATTTTTATGACTAGGTGTTTCTGACAAAGGACTCATCTCTAAAATATACAGAGAACTGAGTCAAATTTAAAAAAATAATACAAGCCATTCCCCAATTGACAATTGGTCAAAGGATATGCTAAGGCAATTTACAGATGAGGAAATCAAAGCAACCCATAGTCATATGAAAATTTGCTTTAATTAACTAATTATTGGAAAAATGCAAATTAAAACATCTCTGAGGTACCACCTCACACCTCTTAGACTGAACAATGTGACCAGAAAAGATAATGATCAATATTGGAAGGGATGTGGGAAATTTGGGACACTAATGCATTGTTGGCTGAGTTGTGAACTCATTCAACCTTTCTGCAGAACAATTTGGAATTATGACCAAGGGGAACAAAAATGTGCATACCCTTTCATCCAACAATATCACTACTGGGTCTATATGCTGAAGACATTTTGTAAAAGGTTAAAATCATCACCTGTACAAAAATGTTCACAGCATCTCAGTTTGTGGTGGCAAAGAAACGGAAACTGAGGGAATGTCCATCAATTGGGCAATGGTTTATCAAACTGTGGTATATGTATGTCATGGAACACTATTGTTCTATTAGAAACCAGGAGGGACAGGAATTCAGGGAAGCCTGGAAGGATTTGCATGAACTGATGCTGAGTGAGATGAGCAGAACCAGAAGAGCATTGTACACCCTAACAGCAACATGTGAGAGACGATCAACCTTAATGGATTTGTTCATACCAACAAGGCAACAGTCAGGCACAATCTTGGGATATCTGTGATGGAGTATGCTCTCTGTATCCTGAGAAAGAATTATGGAGTTTGAACAAAGACCAAAGACCTTTAATTTTTTTTAAAAAATGTTATCTTCTTATGTAATTCTTCTATATCACATACTGTATGCTTCTTCATTAAGAATAAGATTTCTCTCTCATCACATTCAACTTAGATCAATGCATACCATGGGAATGATGCAAAGAGTAATGAATTGCCTTTGGTGAGGGGTAGGGGGAGGGAAGCAAAATTGGAGGGGGGATTGTAAATCTCAAAGTAAATAAAACCTTTTAAAAATGCAATATTCCTCTGATTTTAATCTATTATCTTGTCAAAGAATTGTGAAACAAATGAACTGATTCTGGCATTTCTTCTTTTGGAGGGGGTCAGGATTTTCTCAAGGCAGTGAGATTAAGTGGCTTGCCCAAGGCCACATAGCTTGCCCTAGGCCACTCTAGGTAAATATTAAATGTCTGAGGCTGAATGTGAATTTAGGTCAGGGCCCATGCTCTATCCACTGTACCACCTAGTCACCCCCTGACATTTCTTCCTGACTGAAGTCATACTATCTTTGAGATTCCTGCTTTTTTTGCTATTCTTAATTTCTCTTTAATTCTAATATAATACTGACCCCCTTACTCCACTGCTTGAAGGGAAAGGGGTTAAGCATTTATATAATATCTATTTTGCACCAGCACTTTAATAAGAATTTTACAAATATTAACTCATATGATCTTTACAACAATTCTGGGAAGAAGGTGCTAATATATTTTTTTTTACTTGAAGAAACTGAGTCAAATAGAGGTTTAATGACTTGTGCAGGCTCATATAGCTATTAAGAGTCTGAGGCTATGATTGAACTTTCTGACTTTGGAATAGAAGTCAGATATGTTACATTTCATCTCTAATCAAGGGTCCTCCAATTTGTGATGTCCACACTGTGGTTGAATTGTGATTAATCTTTGCCCTCTGAAAGTAAGAGGATAGAGTACAAAGAAAAAGAAAAACCCTATTTGATCAGTTTTAAAGGTTTAGCCTGTTCCAATTATATCCAATGAAAGGAGACTATAGGCACCTAGGTGGCACAGTGGGTGAACCATTGACTTCTACCAAGTTGAGGACCTGAGTTCAAATCTGAACTCAGACTACTTAGTAGCTATGTGATCCTAGGCAAGTCACTTAACTCTGTTTGCCCTCAGTTGGTCATCTATAAAAGGAGCTTGAAAAGGAAATGGTAAAGCATTCCATTATTTCTGCTAAGAAAATTCAAAATAGAATCACAAAGAGTCAGAGCAACAACTGCTATAGATCAGGCAGGATGTTTGTCTCCAGATTAGGTGATTTGGGCATGATTAAGGAAAGTACCCTTATATGATGTTTTAGAACCTTATCCAGAAAAAAATGGAATTCATTATCCTGTAACTGTACAGACTTTGTTCTCTATTCTTTTATTCTTTTTAGGTTTTTGCAAAGGCAAATGGGGTTAAATGGCTTGCCCAAGGCCACACAGCTAGGTAATTA
This sequence comes from Macrotis lagotis, assembly GCF_037893015.1. Lineage (NCBI taxonomy): Eukaryota > Metazoa > Chordata > Mammalia > Peramelemorphia > Peramelidae > Macrotis > Macrotis lagotis. The sequence goes on along the minus strand of NC_133658.1, from coordinate 446,096,727 downwards.
TTAAGTGTCTGAAGCCAAATTTGAACTCAGGTACTCCTGACTCCAGGGCACTCAAGGTAGCTGTCAGGGAATATACTACATCTTTAGATGCTTGCATGAATAAAACAGAGAAAGAGGAAATCAATGAATTAAATATGCAACTTAAAAAATTATAGAAAGAACAAATTTAAACACCCCAATTAAATATCAAATTAGAAATATGAAAAATTAAAGGAAAAATTAAAGAAATCAAAAACAAGAAAATTATTGAAGTAGTAAACAAAACAAAGAGGTGGTTTTATGACAGTAAATTTGTTAAATCACTGGTTAATTTGATTTAAAAAAAAAGAAAGAAGAAAACCAAATCACTAGCATCACAAATGAAAAAAGGTGAACTCACCACAAATGATGAGGAAATTAAGGTAATAGTTGGGAATTATTTTGGCCAACTATGCCAATAATTTGATAATCTACGTGATATGGATGAATATTTCTAAAAATATAAGTTACCCAGGTTAAATAAAGAGGAAATTAAATACCTAAATAGCCCTATCTCAGAAAAAGAAATTCAACAAGCCATTATTGTACTCCCTAAGAAAAAATCTCCAGGGCCAGATGGATTCCCAAGTGAATTTTATCAAATGCTTAAGGAACAACTGGTTCCAATTCTATATAGAGTCTTTGGAAAAATAGGTGAAGATGGAACTGCCTAACTCTTTCCATGACACCATTATGGTGCTGATACCTAAACCAGGAAGAGTTAAAACAGAGAAACAAACTTAGACCTATCTCCTTAAAGAATATAGATGTAAAAATCTTAAATTAAATCTTATCAAAACAACTACAAGTTATCACTAAGATAATACATTATGATCAATTAGGATTTATCCCAGTATTGCAGGGTTGGTTCAATATTAGGAAAACTTTTACTATAATAATTTTATCAATAACAAACCTATCAGAAATTCTATGATTATATCAATAGATTCTGAAAATATTTTGACAAAATACAGCAAACATTCTTACTAAAAAAACTAGAGAGCATAAGAATAAATGGATTGTTCCTTAGAATAATAAACAACATCTATCTGAAACCTTCAATAAGCATTATATGTAATGGGGATAGGCTAGAGGTATTTCGAATAAGATCAGGGGTGAAACAACAAAAATCACATGCAATATTGTACCCATTATCACCAATACTATTCAAAATATTATTAGAAATGTTAGCTTCAGCAATAAGAGAAGAAAAAGAAATTGAAGGAATTAGAATTGGGAAAGGAAAGGCAAAATTCTTGCTCTTTGCAGATGACATGATGGTATACCTAGAGAATCCAAAAGTCATCTTAAAAACTACTAGAAATAATTAGCAACTTTAGCAAAGTCACAGGATACAAAATATACTCTCATAAATCCTCAATATTTCTATATGTGACTAGCAAGATGCAACAGAAAGAACTAGAGAGAAAAATCCCATTCAAATAACTTCAGACAATAGAAAATACCTGTGTCTACATGCCAAGGCAGACTCAAAACCTTTTTGAAAACAGTGACAAAACAATTCTCAAGCAAATAAAATCAGATTTAAATAACTGGGCAAATATCAACTGCTCATGGATAGGTCCAGTTAATACAATAAAAATGAGAATTATACAAAAAATTAAACTACTTATTTAGTGCCCTATCAATCAAAATTCCAAAAAAGCTACTTTAAAGAGTTAGAAATAATTGGAAAGGGGCAGCTAGGTGGCGCAGTGGATATAGCACCAGCCCTAGAGTCAGTAGTACCTGAGTTCAAATCTGGCCTCAGACACTTAATAATTACATAGCTGTGTGGTCTTGGGCAAGCCACTTAACCCTGCTTGCCTTGCAAAAGCCTTAAAAAAAAAAAGAAATAATTGGAAGTAAATTCATACGGAGAAAGAAAAATTCAAGAATTTCCAGGAATTTAATGAAAGAAAGTGCAAAAGATGGTGGCTTACCCTTACCAGATCTAAAATTATATTATAAAGCATCAGTCATCATAACTGTCTGGTATTAGCTAAGAAATAGAGTGGTAGATCAATGGAATAGACTAGGTGCAATAGCAGGAAATGATTATAGTAATCTGCTGTTTGATAAACTCAAAGACTCCACCTATTGGGATAAAAGCTCTCTCTTTGTTAAAACTGTTGGGAAGGAGGGCAGAGCCAAGATGGTGGCAAGAGAGGATGTCTCTTAAGTGCTCTCTCATAAAACTTCTAAGCTAAGGACTCTAACTAAATTTTCGAGAGACAGAACCCACAGAGGGACCCAGTGAAGCAATTCTCCAACTCAAGGTAACCTGGAAAAGAGCAGAAAGGCTCTGTTCCCCAGGATTGGAGGGGAAGCCCACCAAAGGGGTGGCACACCAGAGCAAAAGAACTTCAGCCTCCCAGAGGCAGCCCCAGGGCACTGGGAGCCAGGCTCATAGCAGTGGGGGAGTTTCCTGATCTACACCCTGGGGAGCATCGAGCACAACTTGGGGGAACAGTGGGGGGAACCTCTGCCATAGGGAGCCCGTGAAGCCCATCCCTCAGGGCACACATCGAGCAGCTTGGTCCTGGCAGCCCAGATGCAGGAATAGGAAGCAGAAGCAGGTAATAAGGAGCTCTCAGGGCATGAGTGCAGAGCCTAGGGAGGGAGCAGAGAGAGACTGCTGAGCTCTGTCCTCTGCCCCTGGAACAGGACACTGGGGTTCTGACCACATTCAGATCCTGATCGCAGTCTAGGCCCCCCACAGAACAGCAGGCCCCCCCACCTCAGCCCCATGGCAGAAGGGGGTGCTTATGGTTCTTCACAGACCAGGAGGGAGGACAGAACCTCACACATGGAGATCCTTGTGGGAGTGTCCCAAAAGTTCAGGAAATACTACAAAACCAGGCTCAGGCTGGGAAAATGATTAAGCAGAGAAAAAAGAAGAACACCATTGAGAAATACTTTGCCTATGAACCCAAGAAGGATCAAAATACTCAATCTGAAGATGAGGAAGTCCAAGCTCCTACATCTAAAGACTCCAAGAAAAACAGAAATTGGGCTCAGACTATGACAGATCTCAAAAAAGACTTTGAAAATCAAATGAGGGAGATAGAAGAAAAATTGGGAAAAGAAATGAGAGATGCAGGAAAAACATGAAAATGAAGTCAGCAGCTTAGTCAAGGAGATACAAAAAATGCTGAAGAAAAGAGCATGCTAAAAACCAGCTTAGGCCAAATGGATAAAATAGTTCAAAAAGTTATTGAGGAGAAGAATGCCTTAAAAAGCAAAATTGGCCAGATGAAAAAAGAGATAAGAAAACTCTCTGAGGAAAACAAATCCTTCAGAAAAAGAATAGAACTCAGGGATATTGCTGATTTTATGAAAAATCAGGACTCATTACTTCAAAACCAAAAGAATGAAAAAATTAGAAGAAAATGTGAAACATCTCATTGAAAAAAACAACTGCTATACAAAACAAATTTAAGAAAGATAATTTAAAAATTATTGGAATACCTAAAAGTCATGATCAGGAAAAGAGCCTTGACATCATTTTCAAAGAATTACTACAGGAAAATTGCCCTGATATCCTAGAAGCACAGGGAAAAATAGAAATAGAAAGAATCCACCAATCTCCTTTAGAAAGATATCCAAAAGCAAAAACTCCAGGAATATTATAGTCAAGTTCCAGAACTCCCAACTCAAAGAGAAAATAATACAAGCAGCCAGAAGGACACAAATCAAATATCATGGAGCTGCAATCAGAATCTCATAGAACTTAGTAGCAACTACAGAAAAAGCTCGTAGGGCTTGGAATATAATATACCGGAAGGCAAAAGAACATAGAATGCAACTGAGAATCAACTACCCAGCAAAACTGAATGTCCTGTTCCAGGGGAAAAGATGGACTTTCAATGAACCAGGGGAATTTCAAATGTTCTTGTTGGAATGGCCAGAGCTGAACAGAAGGTTCGATCTTCAAATACAGGACTCGGGTGAAACACAGTGAAGGAGAAGGGGAAAATATGAGGGACTTAATGATGATGAACTGCATGTAATCCTGTATAGAAAAATGACACTGATAATACTCATATGAACCTTCTCAGTTAACAGAACAGGAAGAAGGAGCTTTTATAGATGAAGCACAGGAGAAAGCTGAATTTGAAGATAGAATGTGGTATAAAAATGGAGTCAATAGAAAAAAGGGAAATGTAATGGGAGAAAGAAAAAGGAGAGGGGGAATAGGCCAAGATATTTCATATAATAAGATTTTTCTTTATTACAGTGAGCTATTGCAATGATATGGAATGGGGGAAGGCAAGGGAAAATGAGGGAAACTTCACTCTCATTAGAGGTGACTAGGAGAAGAAACAGCATATATACTCAATGGGGTATAGACATCTGGAGTAAGAAGGAGAGAGAGGGGACAGGGGGAAAGGGTGGGGATGTGAATGATGGAGGAGAGGATGGACCATGGGGGAAGAGTGGTCATATATAACACATTTTCTTGTTTACTTTTTGCAAGAAGCTGGGATTGGATGGCCTGTCCAGGACCATAGGGCCAGATTGATGCTGGGCCTAAGGGGTGGTAAGGGGGCTTGGGGCCTCTTGGCCCCAGTGCCAGGGATCTGTTTGCTGCACCACTCAGACACCCTACAGCAGAATCAGAGTGAAGGGAGAGAGAAAGTATAGTACATGGTAGTGGAGAAATACGAAAAGAAGGAGTTGAGATCAGAAGTGGCAATGGTGGAAAAATATGGAAGTAACTTTTGTGATGGACTTATCATAAAGAATGTGATCCACCCGCTATGGAATTGGTAGTGTTGGAACACAAACTGAAGCACATTTTTTATTATTATTATTTTGGGGGGTCAGGGTAAATGAGGCTTGGTGGCCTGCCTGGGGCTGCATAGCAGGGTTATCATTGGGTGTCTGAGTCCATATTTGGGCCCGGGTGCTCCTGGCTCAAGGGCCAGTGCTCTGCCACCCAGTCACCCCTACTTTTATTACTATTTTATTTTATTTTGAGTTTTTTTTCTTTTTGCAGGGCAGTGGGGTTGGGATGGCTTGCATGTCACACAGCTGGGTGATTCTTGGGGGTATGGGGCCAGATTTGGGCTCAGATGCTCCTGGCTCCAGGGCTGGTACTCCATCCACTGAGCAACCTGGTCATACCTACAATTATTACTATATATTTTTAATTTTAATTTTTTTCTCTCCCCTTCATCGCTCAAGCGAGTGTATATTTTTTGGGGGAGGGGTATTTTGTTTGCTCTTAAAAAAGAATATTTTATTAATGTATAAAAACATTATTTGTACAAAATAAGAATTAATAAATATTAAATAAAAACTGTTGGCAAAATTGGAAGTTAGTATGGAAGAAACTTGGATTAGACCAGCACCTCACACCCTACACCAAGATAAAATCCAAATGTATACAGGATTTAGACATAAAGATAATAGTATAAGCTAACTAGGAGATCAAGGAATAGTTTACCTGTCTGATCTATGGAAAGGGAAGCAATTTATGACCAAGGAAGTGATGGCAAACATCATTAAAAACAAACTAGACAATTTTGATTACATTAATTTTAATAGCTTTTGCATAGAAAAAAACACTGTAACCAAGATCAAAAGAAATGTAGTAAATTGGAAAACAATTTTTACAACTAGTATTTCTGATAAAGGACTCATTTTTAAAATATAGAGAGAACTGAGTCAAATTTTTAAAAATCAAGACATGTCCCAATTGACCAATGATCAAAGGATATGTAAAGGTAATTTACAGATGAGGAAATCAAAGTGATCCTTAGTCATATGGGAAAATTGCTCTAAATCACTACATATTGGAGAAATGCAAATTAAAACATTTCTGAGATACCACCTCATACCTCTCAGACTGGCCAATATGACCATAAAGGACAATGATTAATGCTGGAAGGGATGTGGGAAAGATCTGGGACACTAATGCATTGTTGGTGGAGCTGTGAACTCATCCAAACTTTCTGGAGAGCCATTTGGAATTATGCCCATAGGGCAATAAAAATATGCATACCCTTTGATCCAGCATACCACTACTGGGTCTATACCCTGAAGAGATTTTAAAAAGGGTGAAAACATCACTTGTACAAAAATATTCATAGCAGCTCTGTTTATTTTGGAAAATAATTGAAAATTAAGTGAATGTCCTTCAATTGGGGAATGGCTCAACAAACTGTGGTATATGGAACACTATTGTTCTATTAGAAACCAGGAGGGATGGAAATTCAGGGAAGCCTGGAAGGATTTGCATGAACTGATGCTGAATGAGATGAACAAAATTAGAATAACACTGTACACCCTAACAGCAACATGGCTAATGATGATGATGATAATGATCAACCTTCATGGATTTGTACATTCTATCAGTGCAACAATCAGGCACAGTTTTGGGCTATCTGCGATGGAGGATCCCATCTGTATCCAGAGAAAGAATTATGGAATTTGAAAAAATATCAAAGACTGCCGGGTTTTTATTTACAACGCCGGCTTCTTTATGCTAGTCCGTCCTCTTACTCACCAGTCCAACGCGTGATGAGTCTTCGGGGTACCTCCGGCCCCCACTCTTTGATGGGGGAAGAACCAGACAGAGCGCCTGAGGTGGGTAATCAGTCTTTATTCTTCTGTGTTCACATTCCCGCTCCCCCCCCACCTCTCAGCAGACCCTTTTATCCCCTCTGTCCTCCCTCCCATGAACTCTTACTCAATGAGGGGCCGAGTTCTGTAACATTCCCTTATAAGGTGATTATGTTTCCCCCTCTAAGCGACCGCCAAGCCTCTTCCCCCCGCCCCCAACATCTCCCCCTTTCTGTTTTACAAGGTTATCACTTGGTGTGACCTTAAGCGGTGCTGAGGTTAGCCTTAAGCGGTGTCATTTCTACTGGCCTCTGATAGCCGGGGGCGAGGAACCCTGTCTTAGGTCATCTCCTTCAACCCAGGACCTTGCCCGTCCTAGGCGCCCGACACCCTCAGGGCCTGTCTTAGGTGGCTGGGTCAGGAGAAGTTGCCCGTCTTGGGGTTTACCTCGTCTTACCCCTAGGTGTCACATGTCATGCATGGCGGCTAGCCAGACTTGGGGATCCGCCGGGGGCGAGGAACCCTGTCTTAGGTCATCTCCTTCAACCCAGGACCTTGCCCGTCTTAGGTGGCTGGGTCAGGAGAAGTTGCCCGTCTTGGGGTTTACCTCGTCTTACCCCTAGGTGTCACATGTCATGCATGGCGGCTAGCCAGACTTGGGGATCCTCCCCCGTCTCCATGGCCATGAAGGCTTTCTGAGTAAGAAGCATATAGCCCCTCTGTCGCCTAGCTAGGCGGCAGAAACAGACAACAAGTAGGGTGATTCCCAGAATCAGCGTCCTTGTTCACCCTCAAGGGGGTATCCTCCCGCCATCTGGCAATCCCTCCATGGTATGGGATCCTCGATGTCTTCCCCTGTGGCCACACATGAGGGGCCCCACCGAGGCAGAAGGGAGCCCCATCGATGTATTGGTCACTAGCAGGCGAGGGTAGATCGGGGAGTTCCGTGCTACCGGAAGGGGAGAGGGAATAACTCGGAGTATTCCCCATGTCGGATTTCCTTCAGATGGAGCACCTCCAAGGATCCCTACGATGATCAGAAGGCCTGAAAAAGAAAGAAATTCCTCTCACCCCGTAGGGTTGGGCATTAATCAAGGTCTCTTATCTTGTAAACAGGGAGCCATCTTTCTGGCTCTTCTATCTTATCCTCGGGATGAAATGACAGGTGGCCCTGTCTTCTGTTCTTTACCGTTACAGGGCCATGCCAACCTCCCTCTTCATCTCTCCACATGACTTTAGAGCCTGGTAGGGCCTTGGTGGGAGAGGGCAGGAGCGTTGGTTCTTTCTTAGCATGTCCTTTTGGGGAGAAAAATCTCTGGGCGGCTGTAGTGCCGTCATCCCTGACTTGTAGGAAATTCATGGTAATAGTACCTGAGACAGGTCTGAATGGGTCAGTGACCTGCCAACTCCCCCTTTCTGTTTAAAAAGATAGGATGTAGCAGAGTATCCATGTAAAACTGGCACAGGGTGGGGCTATTGGCCATTCCCTGAGGTAGGACGGTGAACTGATAACGTTTACTGGGGGCTTGGAAATTGCTCGCGGGGAGGGAAAAGGCAAATTTTTCTTTGTCCTCCGGGTGGAGGGGAATGCTATAGAAGCAGTCTTTAACATCAATCACTATAATAGTCCACCCTTGCGGGACTGCAGTGGGCATAGGGAGACCAGGTTGGAGGGTCCCCATGGGTACCATGTTGGCATTTACTGCCCGAAGATCAATCAACATTCTCCAACCCCCCCCTTTCTTTTTTATGACAAAGACGGGGGAGTTATACGGGCTAAGGGACGGTTCCACTTTGTTCTCGTGCAGGAGGGTCATTACTATGTCTGTGAGGGCGATGAGCTTTTCTTTTGTCAGGGGCCACTGCTCAACCCAAATAGGTTTCTTATTAATCCATGTTATTCTAGGGGAAAAGCTCATCTCTAGAGTGGCCCCAATTAATTTCCCCGCAGGCTATCAGGGGTGGCAAGTGTCAGGTTAAGCTGGCTCAAGATATCTCTACCCCATAATGCATAAGGGAGGTCGGGTAGGCACAGTGGGGTGAAGAGTCCAGATTCTTCCAAAGCTGACCACCGTAAGGCGTGTGCTGCTTTCATGGCAGATCTATTGCCCCCTACCCCCGTCACTGCTTGAGGGCTCTGTAGGAGTGGCCACTCGCGCCTCCACTGTCCCCTATTTATGACAGAGCAATCGGCTCCAGTGTCAATTATCCCTTCGAGCTTCTGATTTTCCACCGTGACGGTTAACAGTGGTCGCCCAGAGCTGACCGGGTGGACCCAGTTCACATGAGCGGGAGGGGTCCGCAAGGGCAGCGCCTTTCCTACCTCTTGGCCCTGTTTTACCAAGGTGGGAAAGGGGTGGGGGTTTGTGACCCTTACGGATGTGGGACTTCCGGGACCAAAAATGACCTGGGTATGGGTGACTAAGTCCACACATCTCTCAGCCCCTGTGATGAGCGCTGGGAAAATATTTAGCTCAATGGGAATCATCGAGGTTTCCCAAGGCCCGATCTCTCTCTGCTGTGTCCCTTCTCTATAGTCAACCCTCACGGGGATAGTCACAGTAATGGGGCCGCTGTCTTCGAGCACGGGGGGGGCCCCGCGGCCGGGCCCCTCCCTTTCCCTTTTCCCGACTTCCCTTTGGATCGGCAGAACCTGGCTATGTGACCTGGCTTTCCACAGGAATAACAGGTCGGAACTGAAGTGGAGGGGGGCCGCTGCCTGCACTGTGCTTTGAGGTGCCCTGGCTTTCCGCACCCAAAACAGGTGGGTCTCACCTGCATACCGTGAAGGGCGGTCAGGAGGCTATCCTCCCGGTTCTCCATGGCAGTCACTAAGGCTTGAATTGAATCCTCGCTGGGCATGTCCAGCAATTTGTCAACAATTCCTTCTAATGAAGCGTCGGGGGGAAGGCTGCTAATGGCTGCGATCCCTTTGGGGCGAAGACCCTCTTTAATCAATTGTCTCATAAGTAGGTCAGATCCCGGGGTGTCTCCCATTATACGAGTCACTGTCTCTTTAACCTCGTTCACAAATGAGAGGGGTGTCTGATCTGCTCTCTGCTTCAGCCCAACCAACTTCTGTGTGGCTCTCCCCCCTTTCATGGCTCCAATCTTATCCCAAGCTGCAACATGTGTTTCTTTAACAGTCTCTAGCTCAAACTGGCCATACTGGGCCTGAACAGCAGGGTCAGTATAGGCTCCAGTTCCACACAGGAGGTCAATGGCTAAATCCAGGGGAGTATAACCCCGGGATTTTGCCAGCTTAGAGGCCTCTCTGCGGGCCTGAGCCTTAAAAGCTAAATATAAGGAGGCATCTAGGCACGCGGCTGCAATTTCGTCAAAGTCAGCAGGGGTCCAAGGGTGCGTAGCAAAGAGGTTTTGCATCAGTCTTTTTACATAAGGGGAGCTTGGGCCGTATTTAGTCACGGCCTCCTTAAGTTCCTTAAGCATCTTAAAAGGGACAGGGCGGTAGTCTCGGGCTCCGGTAAGGGGGTCCGTAAATACCGGGTAGAGGCCCCAGTCATCCCAGTCCACCTCCTCCCCTTTCTCTATTGCTATGGAGGCACTGGTGGCAAGTAGGCCGGATGGGCGGAGCCCTTGAGGGGATCTCTGAAGGGCGGACAAGGAACACGGGGGATTTTTTGCCTCTGTTTCCTGGCTGGGCCGCCAAGCCTGGGGCGCGGCAGCTGTCCAATCAGCGCGGACTTCTCCCTCCTCGTCAGCAGCCTCCCGGTCCCACCTACTCACGCTCCTCTTCCTGCCACCCCTGAGGGCTGTTTGCACCCCTCCCTTCCCGCGCTCGGAAACTTCCGGCCCTGAATCTCTAAGTGTGCCACATTCATCGCCCTCCCCCTTTTCATTCTGTCTCGGTAAGGAGGGGCATGCGGCATTTTCTTCTCCCTGGGGGCCTCTTGTTCCCCCATTGTTTCTTCTAAGTTCCTCCCACGGATACAGGGGAGGGGGTGGCCTTCCCTCTTCCTCTGAGCCCTCTGAATCCGATCCCGCCAACGAGCTACCCACCTGAGTGCTGATTGTTCGTGCTAAAGTCACCTTCTGGGGATGCAGGGCTGCATCCACTATCTTATACACTGTAAAATCCTTGGGGGTTAGTTTTCCCGGGCAGGTGTCATCATAGGAGGCCATCTGCTGCCCTACCACCTTCCATTTATCTGGTTGGATCCCACTATGTTGCACCCAAGGGCAGATGTTCCAGATATTCTCAACAAAAGCACGGCACGTCTTGATAGGTAATTTACGGCCATGCTTAGCGCAGAGTTTATAAAGCTGCACTGCAACGGCCTCTTTTTCCTCTGGCTCAAAGGCGGGAATACTATTCCGGCCCCCCATGCTGTCTACTAGCCGAGGCTGCAATCCTAACAGGTGGCAGAACTGGAAAGTTCCCGTTCGGCAAAAGAGAAGGAGGCAGCAGGGCACAATCAGACAGGCCAGCACGGCAAGGAGCGTGATTAGAGCAGAAGGAAAAAGGGAAGAGAAAGGAAGCATAGTCAACACAATAGGGGTATGTCCTTCAGGCAATATCTGAGAGTAAACGCCCTCTCCTTCCTCCCGGTCAGAAACGACCGAGGCTGTCTGGAGAATCCGACCAGCGGATTCAGACGTTCCCTAGCAAAATCAGGTCCCTGTTCCGGGCACCATTTGCCGGGTTTTTATTTACAACGCCGGCTTCTTTATGCTAGTCCGTCCTCTTACTCACCAGTCCAACGCGTGATGAGTCTTCGGGGTACCTCCGGCCCCCACTCTTTGATGGGGGAAGAACCAGACAGAGCGCCTGAGGTGGGTAATCAGTCTTTATTCTTCTGTGTTCACATTCCCGCTCCCCCCCCACCTCTCAGCAGACCCTTTTATCCCCTCTGTCCTCCCTCCCATGAACTCTTACTCAATGAGGGGCCGAGTTCTGTAACATTCCCTTATAAGGTGATTATGTTTCCCCCTCTAAGCGACCGCCAAGCCTCTTCCCCCCGCCCCCAACAAAAGACTATTGTCTTCAATTTAAGGGGGGACCATTATTATATTATGTAATTTTGCTTTCTCTTATACTTTATTTTTCTTTCTTAGATATGATTTTTCTCTCATCACATTCAACTTAGATCAATGTATACCATGGAAACAATGTAAAGACTAAGAGTCTGCCTTCTGTAGGGGGTGGGAGGAGGGAATGAAGATTAAGAGAACAATGGCAAAATTCAATATAAGTAAAATCTTTCTTTTATTTAAAAAAATAAAAAAACATAAAAGAATACTAACAAAGGAAAGAAAATTCAGATGATACAAAAGTATTCTGTTTCTATTCACAGAAGGAAATGGAATAATATTCTCTGAAGAACCATGAAGCCTATGGTGATTTATCCTACGAATCTGAGCTTAATCATAAATGAAAAAAGAAGCATGTTCAATAATAAAGAGGCTTTCAAAAACATTCCTACAAAGAAAACCAGACTGAAAGAGATCACTTACTTCTTCAGCATCTTGGAAAACAGACATGCAAGAGGGGTAAATTAATACAGCAATATGAAGAAGGAGGTAAAGAGAAAATCAGATCTCCTAATAGAGAGGCAGACTGGAATGACATGATGACATCCTTTCAACAATTAAATCAATGCGTGTTTATTTGATTGTGGGATATAATACAAAATAAGAGGGTACTTGAAGAGGGGAGGGGAGGGAGACGATAAGGGGAAGTGTGATATACTCAGGTAAAATCACAAGGTCTAGCATTGAGGGAAAACTGACCCTTGTGGTTTCTCAGGAAAAGATTCCAAAATGAAGTTGGTGAGGAGGAGGAGAGAAAGATTCAAGAGATCCCTGCATTTTGATGGTCTTGTTTTAGTGATGCAAGGTAGTCAGCTGATGAATGTTCCTATAAAAGAGATGTTCTTCAGGGAGGAGGATGGGGACCATGTGCTGGGTTTTATCTGCAGTCATTTGGTATTTGAAAAGCACAGAGCACTGCCTCAAGATAGAGGAACTAGAATCTCTGACACAAATGTCACCTGGAGGAATGGAAGGGCATGCTCAGAGGGAGGAGAATTTTCAAAATTAAACTATTTATTTTTTAAACATAAATACAAAATAAGAAAAAAATTGTCAAGTTCACAGCAAGAAGCATAAAAAAGAATTCATAATATAAAGCAAAAATTCCCATTTCATCAAAGTCTATGCAATAAATACTGTATATTATATTCAAAATTGTCCATCTTTTCTTTGCTTACTTGTGGTTTTCTTCTGTTTTGTTCTGTGCACTGTTTATTTTTTTCCCTTCCCAATTTTGCTTTTAGGAAGGCTACAATTAAGCTTGGATACATATTCATACACACACATACATGTACATACATATATATATATATATATACTCATATTTTTATATATTCATACACACAAATCCATACACACATACTCAGAGTCCGCCTCAGTGATGGCAAATAGATCCCTGTAATCTCCTTCTGACCCTCTTATTCCAGAAGCACACTTCCCCTTCCACTGATTCAATGGCTCCTCAAAATTGTTACAACTGTCCTGGGGGCCAGGTCTGCTCTGGAATGTGCTATACTCTTATGCTGGTGTGATATACTATTCCTGTTGGCCTTCCAAATTATTTTTGGAAGTATCTGGGTTAAGAGATTTGGAAATTACAACCACTTTCACTGCCTCAGTTGTGCTGCTATCCATTTCTACACTGCATTGCTCTCACCCTATGCAACAGACCTTTCCCACAAAACTTTCTTCCAGTTATCTTGAACTGGAAACTTGTTTCACTCTATATTCTGTGTAGGTTTGCACCACTAGAATTTGTATATAGTCATTTTTGAAAGGTATTTGGAGGGGTTTGGGGGAGAGCTCTGGTAATTCTCTGTGTTTACTCCATCATCTTGCCTTGGTCCCCCCCACCCACCCCAGATACAGAATCTTTTTTTTAAATATATATATATATATATATATATATATGTATTTATGTATGTATATGTAAGATTTTACAAGGCTTTGGAGTTAAGTGACTTGCCTAAGGTCACACATCCAGATTCAGAATCTTAAAGAAGAAAATTACTCTCAGAAAAATAGAATTGTTCAAGGGGAAGCCAGTGAAGTTATTAGAGACCAAAAAAAACCAGAACATTATTAAAATGTTAAACATTAAACATTAACATTAAAATGTTAACATTATTAAAATTAAACAGAAATATTAAAAATAAAAAGAGAATATGTTTAATATTCTTCATAAGAAAAATAACTGACTTGGAAAACAGCTCAAAAAAAGCAAAACAGAATAATTGGATTACTTAAAAGCTGTGATAAAGAAAAAGGATCTTAACACAATAATATAAAAAATATTAAAGAAAATCATCCTGAAGTGTTAGAACAAGACACTAATAAATGTTAGAAATAGAAAAAAAATTCATTGATTGCCATCTGAAAGATCCAGACTGAAATCCTGGGTTGCAGTCCCAGCAAGAATAGGTGAAATAGCACAATATAGCTTGAGTCTAGAGGAGTACAGGGACCCTCTTCACAGTTCCAAGACAGACAGGAATGCTTTGCACATATTCAGATCGAAGTTACATTCCTGGGTTACAATTCTAGCAATAGTAGGAACAGTAGCACAACAGAATTTGTGTCTAGAGTGGTGCAGGGACCTTCCTCACAATATCAGGGAAGGTCAGAGCAAAGGCCAGGAGAATAGTAAAAACCTCCTTAGACCATAACACCTTGAAAGATCTGAAAACTTACAGGTCTCTAGAAGTACATTTGAAAACAGCTTCAAAAGGCATCAAAAACTTGGAACAGTGCTCCCTCCACTCTGGAAGCACACAGCCATACTTTAATAAAAAAAGTTAAAATTCAGTGATAGGCCAGGGAAATGAACAAACAACAGAGAAAATAATCTGACCATAGAAAGTTACTATGGTGATAAGGAAGGTCAAAACACCCACACAGAAGATAATAAAGTCAAATTTCCTATACCCAAAACCACCAAAAAAAAATGAATTGGTCTCAGGTCATGGAATAGCTCAAAAGGATTTTGAAAATCAAATAAAGAAGGAAGAGAAAATTGGGAAGAGAAATGAGAGTGAGGTGGGAAAATTGTGGTGAGACACAAAAATACTGAAAAAAATAATACGTTAAAATCCATTATCAGGCCAAATGGGAAAAGGGGATGCAAAAAGTCAATGGGGAGAAAAATATCTTAAAAATCAGATTTGGTCAAAAGGAAAAGAAGGGACAAAATTTCAAATGAGGAAAATTATTCCTTATAAGCTAGAATTCAGCAAAGGGGAGCTGATGACATTGTGAGAAAGCAAGAAACAATTAAATAAAATCAAAAGAATTAATAAAGAAGACAATGTGAAATATCTCTGGAAAAAAATCTGATATGGAAAATAAAACCAGGAGAGATTTTTAAATTTTGGGATAACCCAAAATTCACAATCAAACAAAACAAAACCAAAGAGCCTAAATATCATCCTTCTAAAATTGTCTTGGAAAACTGTTCTGATATTCTAGAACCAGAAGGTAAATAGAAATCGAAAGGATGCAGCAATCATCTTCTGAAAGAGATTTCAAAATGAAATGTTCAAGGATTATTATAGTCAAATTACAGAGCTCCCAGGTCAAAGAAAAGAATAGTGCAAGCATCCAGAAAGAAACAATTCAATTATTACATCAGTTAAAATAAAACAAAATTTGGGAGCTATGACAATAAAGGATTGTAGTGCTAGGAATATGATATGCCAGAGGTCAAGGGAGCTTGTATAACAACCAAGAATCAACTTCCAGGAAAACTGAGCAAATTCTTTCAGGGGAAAAGTTGGATATTCAGTGAAATAGAGAACTTTTGGACTTTTCTGATGAAAATAAAAGAGCTGGACAGAAAATTTGATCTTTGAATATGAGACTCAAGTGAAATATAAAAAAGGCAAACAGGAAAGGGAAATCATAAGAGACTTTATGATGTTGAACTGTTTATATTCCTTCAGTGAAAGATGCTACTAACACATCCAAGGTTTCTCATTTATTAGAGTAGTTAAAAGGAGTATGATTAGATAGGGTACAGTTGGGAGCTGAATATGAAGGGCTAATATATTAAAAAGATGAAATTAAGAAGTCAGAGAGGGGGGCAGCTAGGTGGCACAGTGGATAGAGCACCAACCCTAGAGTCAGGAGTACCGGAGTTCAAATCTGGCCTCAGACACTTAATAATTGCCTAGCTGTGTGGCCTTGGGCAAGTCACTTATCCCCATTTGCCTTGCAAAAACTAAAAAAAATAAGAAGTCAGAGAGGAATATATTAGGAAAAAGGGGAAGGGAAAGGTAGAAAGGAGTAAGTTACTTCACATAAAAGAAGAAAAAGATTTTGCAATGGAATGGGGGGGGGAGTAGTTGAGGGTGAATGAGAGAATCTTACTCTCATTGGAATTGGTTCTGAGAGGGAATAATAAATATATTCTATTAGGTATAGAAATCTATCTTACCCTACAGGAAAGTAGGAGGAAAAGGGGATGGGGTAAAGGGATGGGGGTGATAGAAGGAAGTCAGGAGCAAAACACTTTTGAGGAGGGGCAGTGCAAAAGGAGAGTTAAATAGAATATATGGGGATGGGAAGGATTTGGATGGAGGGAAATACAGTTAGCAGTAGTAACTTGGGGAGAGGGCATTGAAACAAGTTTCTCTAATAAAGACCTCTTTTCCCAAACATAGGAAATTGAGTCAAATTTATAAATAAATAAGAGCTATTTTCCCAATTGATCAATGATCAAAAGAGATGAACAGTATCTTCTTGCCAAGATAGTGAACAGAAGCTAGTCTATAGTTTAAGCTCTCTTTGCTCTCCCTCTGAACCAACAAGAATCAAACCTCTTAACAGATTTTTCACTGACATAACTCACAAAAGAAGAGAGGGGAACATCTTCCAGCAAAGGTTGTCACAGGAGAGCATGGCAGTGACCAGTAGTGAGCAGAGAGACACAGCACATGGGTGGTAGGGTGAGGCAGGTGGGAGCAGGAGCCTTTGTGGTGTCCATGGTAGGAGGGAAGGATGATTGAGAGAGCTCCAGAGCAGCTGCCCAGGACATCCATTTGGGCAGCCTTGCTGCTCTGGACAGCCCTGATGGTCCTAGAAGAGTCCCTGGCATTCCTGTGGGAGGGTCTGGCATTTTCCAGTACAAATACATAAATAGATGGACCCACTTTTCACCAAGGCCTATGGACTTTCCCAATGCTGACTATCCAGAGAGACTCTAGTGTTTCCAGCCCTCATGGCCTAGCTCAGTGACTGGGTTGCAAGAGGTCAGCCCAGATTCAGCCTAGGCCTAGGAAGTGGGCCATTGGCAATGCCAACACAGACAATCCAGAAGAAACTTCTGATGTTCCTTCCTAGTTGGTTCACTGAATAATCTACAAGAGTTCCTAACTCCAATAAGCAATACCTCTAGGGTTTTCAAAATTAAAGGTTTGTGAACCAGCCCCTTCCTCAACATGACTCTAGGGAAATTAACATCCCCAAATAAAAAAAGGTCAGCGCACAAAGCAAGGTCTATTGAATGTTACCTTGGATTTAAGGATACTAGCTCAGAAAAGGACAGAAGGAACTCTGGGAAGCTTCAGAGGAAACTATGAATTGATCTCCAGCACAGAAAAACTTCTTAAAAGCAGAAAGTAAAAGGGGAAAGAAAAGGAAGGGTGGTAGATAGAAGGGGGATTACATGGAGAGAGGTAATATTTAGAAGCAGAATATTGGTGAGGAGGGTTAAGGTTAAATGAAGGGAAAAATACAAATGGAAAAGAAATAACATGGAGGGCAATAGAGTTAATAATTATAACTGTAAATGTAAATGGGATGAACTCTCCCCAAAACAGAAGTGGATAGCAGAGTGGATGAAAAACCAGAATTCTACAATATGCTGCTTATAAGAAACACATCTAAAACATAGAGATACACACAGAGTTACAGGAAAACAAAGACAGCAAAACTATGCTGGTGGGGGACTTCAACCTCCCTCTCTCAGATTTAGATAAATCTAAACATAAAATAAACAAGAAGGACATTAAGGAGGTGAACAGGATGTTAGAAAATTTAGATATGATAGATCTCTGGAGAAAACTGAATGAGGACAGGAAGGAATATACTTTTTTTTCTGCAGTACATGGCACCTGCACAAAAATTGGTCTTGTATTAGGCATAAAACCTCATAATCAAATTCAGAGAGAAAGAAATATAGAATGCATCCTTTTCAGCTCATGATGCAATAAAAATCACTTGCAATTAGGAGCCATAGAGATTTAGACTTAAAACTAATTGGAAACCAAATAATCTAATTTTAAAAAGAATGAGTGGAACAAACAATAAATCATGGAAAAACTTAATGATTTCATCTAAGACAATAACAATATTGAGACAACATATCATAACTTATGGGCCACAGCCAAAGCAATTAACAGGGGAAATAGTTTATTTCTAAATAGTTACATAAACAAAACAATATATATATTTTCTAGATTCTATATATATCAAATATATAATATAATATAAATATTACATACAAAATCTCTCTATGTATATTATATAATATCAAGACATAAAATTAAACTTGAAGGGCTGAAAAAAGTTGCAATCATGCTCTCTGACAAAACCACAACAAATATTTTAAAAAGTGATAAAAAATAAAGCTATATTATGTTGAAAACAAGCATAAGAACAAAACAATATTATTGATAAACTTACACACATCCACTGCCTTAACATCCAAATTCATAACAGAAACATTAATTGAAGTATAAGAAAACAGACAGTAATACAATAGCAAAAGAAATCTTCACTATTCCTCTCTCAGTTTTGGATAAGTCTAACAGAAAGATAAACATAAAGGAAAATATGTAACTGAATAAATTGTTGAAACTAGAAATTAGAGTTAAAATATTTATGGAACTGCAAAAAATACATATTTCTTGGCACCACATTTAATTTTTAGAAAAATTCTCCATGAATTAGGATACAGTTATTGAAAAAAGTAAAAAAATCAGAAATGGTAAATACATCCTTTATATACCATGAAGCTATAAAAAATGATCAATTTAAGGATGACAAACAAAAGACACAGATCCAAATGAAATCTCAAACATTAAATTTTAAATAGTGAGTCAAAGAACACAAATCAGAGAAATAATTAATAATTATGTAAAAATGTAAAGTAATCATGGAAAAGAAAAACATGATTATGAAACAAGATAGGAAAATTTCATAGATGTTAGAAAACTCAGAGGAAATGTACACATATGCATATAGGTATATATATTAGATAGATAGATAAAATACAAATATACATTCATATACATGAACAAAATTAAAAAAGATTAATGAGTTAAGCACAAAGAAGGAGATTTTAAAAATTCTAGAAGAAATAAATTGGAAAAAACAGAAATTACTAATGAAACAAAAACTGTTCCTTTGAAAAAGCTAAGAAAGCTGATACACTTTATTTAACCTGATTAAGAAGGGCAGAAAACTGAATCATAGATAAAAAATGAGCATGGCAAAATCATAACAAAACTAGAAGAACTATAAAGAATAATCTATACTTTAGAGAGTTTTATATTAACAAAACTGAGAACACAAAAGAAATAGAGGAATATCTTTGCATACATAAAATACTCAAACTATCAGAAGACCAGTTAGAGACTTTAAATAAACTAATATCAAAAAAGATAATCTTTGAAGAAACTACAAAAGGAAGAAAACCTGATCCCAATTAATTCATAGAATTAATAAACACAATTCATAAATTATTCTCAAAAGAAGAAAGTGTCATATTAGAATCCTTTATGAGATATAGTTATAATATCTAAAACAAGTAAAGCTAAAGCACAAAAGTAGAAATGTAGATCAATAGTATTAATAAATATAGACCGAAAAAATTTAAACAGAATCCTGTCAGAGAGATAATATTGATTTATTCAAGAAATCATGCATTTTCACCAACCCTGGAATTTATGCCAGGGATATTATGATGATCAAAATAGGGGGAAAATAAATATAATTAATCGTAATAAAAACAGAAAAATCCCTTGATAATGAATAGCATTCTTTTATGCTAATAATCCTACAACCGTGGAGGGCAACAAAGTTGTGCACTAGTCCTGGAGTCAGGAAGACCTGAGTTCAAATCTAGCCTCTAACACAAACTTTGTAAAGCTTGGCAAGTCATTTAATCTTATTTTCTCTTTATCTGAAAAATGAGTTTGAGATGGAAATGGCAAATTAATATAGTATCTTTGCCAAGGAAACATCAAATAGGATCACAATATGTCTGACTGAACAACAATAGAGGACATGTTTTTAAATATGAACAATATCAATCTAAAATAAAAAGGAAATACATGCAATGGATACACTAGGACTTTAGCAAGACAAAAAATTAAAGATATAAAAATAGGTAAAGAGCGCATAAAAGCATACTTATTTGTTCATATACTTTGAAAATCATGGGAAATCAGGAAAAATACTAATTAAGATAATGAACAACTTACTTAAAATTGCAGGTTATGAAGTAAAACCTCAAAAATCAATTGCAGTCCTATATAATAATAAACATAGAAAAGGGAATCCCATGTCAAACAACAGCAAATGGCATGAATTACCTGAGAAGTGGACATACCAAAGCACACAAAAGACTTAAGGAAAGTTAATGTAAAAGTATTACTTAAATAATAAAAAATAAACAAACAAAAACAAATAGCCGGAGAAATATGCATTGCTCATACTTTCACCATGATGACATAATAAAATAATAACATTTCCAAACTTAACATACACACTATGTTATACCAACCAAATTTCCAAAGGGATAGAATTTGATAAAATAATAAAAAAAATTTTTAGAAAAAAAAACAAAAGATATACACTATCAAATGGAAATGATAAAAAGAAATAGGGATGAAAGGGCAATAGACTTTCAGGTCTCATAGTATATGATAAAATCATGCATCATCAAAACCATATGGTATCAATTAAAAGATCAATTAAACAGACTAAACAAAGAACTGAAAACAATTAAATTCAACAAGTTAATAAAGCTTATTTCACAAATAACCTAAAAAATCCTTCCTTATTTGGGACAAAATTGTTGGACAAAGCTAGAAGGCATTCTATCCAACATTAGATTTATGCCCATTCTTATCCTATGTGGATATGTATTCATAATATTAAAGATCATGCTACAAAAAATTAAGAGAAGCAAATACTATACCACTGCTTCAGAAATGTATTCTTAGCAATACCACTACTGGGTCTATACCCTGAAGTAATCTCTTCATGAAAAAGGGTTAAAATGTTACCTGTACAAAAATGTTCATAGCAGCTCTGTTTGTAGTGGCAAAGAAATGGAAACTGAGGGGATGTCCATCAATTGGGGAATGGCTTTAAAAATTATGGTATATGTATATGATGGAATATTATTGTTTTATTAGAAACCAGGAGGGATGGGAATTCATGGAAACCTGGAAGAATTTTCATGAACTGATGCTGAGCAAGATGAGTAGAACCAGAAGAACATTATACACCCTAACAGCAACATGGGAGTGATGATCAACCTTAATGGACTTGCTCATTCCAATAGGGCAGCAAGCAGGCACAATTTGGGGATGTCTGTGATGGAGAATGCTAACTGTATCCTGAGAAAGAACTGTGGAGTTTGAACAAAGACGAAGGACTATTACCTTTAATTTTAAAAAAAAAAAGTTGTCTTATTATGTAATTCTACTATATCTCATACTATATGCTTCTTACTTAAGGATGTGATTTCTCTCTCATCACATTCAACTTAAATCAATCCATACTATGGGAATGATGTAAAGACTAGCAAATTGCCTTCTGTGGGGGTGGGGGGGTGGGAGAGGGAAACGAGATTGGGGGAAAAATTTTAAAACTCATAATAAATAAAACCTTTTTAAAAATTAAAAAAAGAAAGAAAAACAAACATAAAAGAGATGTATTCTTAACCAAACAAGAGATGAGAATAAATACACATGATAAAATACACAAATCTGATTACAAAAACCAGAAAAGCTTCTGCAAAGACAAAACTAATATACCTAGTACAGGAAAGAAAGGTGGTTGTATGGGTGGGTCGGTGGAGGAATCTAATCAGATTTCTCCAAGAATGACTGTTTTCCAAGATAGGTAGAGTATATCTATATCTGTACACATACAAATCATTAATAAATATTCCCCAATCAATGCATGGTCAAAGTACATGAACAAACAATTCTCAAAAGAAGAATTGCAAAGTATTCCCAACTACATGAAGGAATCTTTCATTAGTTATAATAGGAGAAATGAAAAATCAAACACTTTGTAAATTGTTTCACTTCACACCTTGTAAATTGTCACGAGAGACAGTGGTGTAAAATTACAAGCACACTAATGCTTTGTTGGTGGAGCTATGAAATGGCAAAACTTATTTTGGAAAGCTTTTTTTAACTTATGCAAATAAAGTAACTAAAGTGTCCATATCCTTTGACTCTCATTATTGAGTGAATACATCAAGGGAGACATTAAGATGTGATGTGATATGATATGATAAACACAGAAAAGCAGAAAAAGGTCTATATAAACTGATGCAGAACGAAATAACTAGAGTCAGGAAAACATTATACACAAGGAGTACAAAAATGTAAATAAAAATAACAATCACACATCAAAAATAATCAAAAGTGAACATAAAATTTAAATGATTAGGTAGGATTTAAAGAGATATGAAATTCATCATTCTGTTGAAATAGGAGGTCTAAAACTTTGCAAAATGGTTTTCAACTTTTTTGAATTAGGGATTGGTTGTGTTGATGATTTTCCTCTTCTTTTTCTTTCATTTTTTTTTCCTTTAAAAATGTCATTTGTTGGGGCTGCTAGGTGGCATAGTGGATAGAGCGCAGGCCCTGGAGTCAGGAGTACCTGAGTTTAAATGCGGCCTCAGACACTTAATAATTACCTAGCTGTGTGGCCTTGGGCAAGCCACTTAACCCCATTGCCTTACAAAAACTAAAAAAAAATGTTATTTGTTATATAAGATGGCTTTCTAGGAGGAAGTAGAAGAGGGATACTGGGAATAATGATGATATTGATTTAAAAAACAGAAATATTGATTCAAAATTATTTTTAACCAATGAAGGAAGGAAGGAAAGAAGGAAAGGAGGGAGGAATAAAAAGAAGGTCAAAACAAAAAGGAAGGAAGAACAGAAGGAAAGAAAGCAAGAAAAAAGCAAGCAAGGAAGGAAAAAGAAATTATTTTTTCAAAGATCATTTTAAGCCACAATGAAAAAAGTTCAATCACATTGAAGTACAAAAAAGGGTAAATTTGAAAATGAAAAATTGTTCCAAGAACTGAAAAATATTTTTTTGTGTGTGTGTGTTTGTTTTTTTGCAAGGCAAATGGGATTAAGTGGCTTTCCCAAGGCCACACAGCTAGGTAATAATTGAGTGTCTGAGACTGGATTTGAACCCAGGTACTCCTGACTCCAAGGCCAGTGCTTTATCCACTGCACCACCTAGCCACCCCCTGAAATATATTTTTATAAAACATCTCACTTGGGAAACAAGCAAAGACTTTTAGAGGGATACAGGAGTTGAAGGAGTTATTACTGATTATTGGGGGAGGTATTATTGATTCCTCAACAGTGGAGCATAAATATAAGAACATTGAAGAAGAAAATTTAATAAGCACAAAAAATAAACTAGAAATTGTTGAAAATTTTTAAATAAAATTGTCATGGGCAAGAATTTTTTTCATATAAGATGAATTAAATAAAAGCTATTGTCAGAAGTCCAGTTTAACCCATAAAATCTGGGAATTTTTGTCATTCTGTAAATGATAATCTTAAAAAAATATTTGAGGTCATTTTACTTCCAGTAGGCCTATGAGTTTTCTATTTGGCAAACAATCAATTCTGATTTGCTGAGGATCAGAATTATTTCAGAATAACAGAGAATCCTAAATCTGGATGAAATACTTCACTGTAATCTTTTATGATGTGAAAGGTTAAGAAGTATAAGAAATGAATATAATACATGGCCTAAAAAGTTAAATGATTTAAACTCAGTTGAAAAGTTTTAGGAAATCAAGTAATATTGGAAAAATGGTTGGCCTTTAAGATTCAAGACTATTTTGCAGTGAAAGGTGAAGATTTCTTATATCTTTATCGAACTCTTATTGACACTTCTAATTGAACTTACAAGTCCCACAGTCAAATTTATGTTGTTGGGATTTTGTGATTCTCATTAGGAAGCATTGCAACTAACCAGTGGCTGGACATTTTCTGAGAAAAGATAACATTTTTAGTTATCTTTTTTTGCTTTGTTTATTCTCAGGAGCCTCATATTTGAGAAGAAACGAACATTAATGAGGCTACTTCAGAATAGCATTTTTTTTTGGTCAATTGAGGCATCCATTTTGTACTTCTTTCTGGGGGGGGGTAAGAAAAAGTCTGAAAATAAACAGCATTATCATCATCATTTTCACTGAAGATTCACTAGCATAGCAAATAGAGAGCACTGGTCTTAAAGTTAGGAGGACCTGAGTTCAAATTTGGCCTCAGGTATTTACTAGCTAATGACCCTGCTTGAGTTAATTAACACTTTTTGCTGCATTTTCTCATCTGTAAGAATGAAGTGGGGAAGGACATGGCAAACAACTGCAGTATCTTTGCCAAGAAAACCCCAAATAGGGTCATGGAGATTCAGATATGGCTAAAATGATTCAAGAACAAAAAGAACAGTAATATACAGTTTGGTTTAGTATTAATGTTTTCTTAAATGTTATTACCCCAGTTTAAAGAAGAAAAAACTGAGGTTCTAAAAATTTAATGAACTTCACTAAGATTGAACAACTCATCTTAGAAAAGAGAATTTGAAGTTCTCTTGATCTCCAGCAGTATGATATAAAGGAAAAAGAATTTAATTTAAAATCAGAAACCTAGGAGATTTGTGTCCTAGTCTTCTCATAATGAGGGAATTGGACTAGGTGATATCTAAGGCTTTTTTATAAATCTTAGGTTCCATGTTCAGAACTTGTTTTATTTCATGGAAATTTGTCTAGTTTGCTATGAATCTTTTTTGTAATTAGTTATTACAGAGACAGTACACACTATAGGAATATTATAGGTAACTGGGGTTTAAAATATGACCAGAAGATTCAATATCAAGGAATCAATATGGAAGACACTTGGACTCTGCTTCCAGGGGCTAGGTGGGCATTTATGGACACTGTGATTGGATTAAAATATGGTTGAAAGCAATCTCCTCCCCTTGACTGATTAGCCAAAATTTTCTATGTCTTTAAAACTATCTAACTGGAACAGTCTCTCTCTTTCTGTCCCTCCATTTTTCTGTCTCCCTGTCTCTCTCTTTCTTCCTCCTTCTTGCCCTCCAACTATAGAGTCCAGGGATACAAGACTCATTCTTTCTCCTAGTGAGATCATATGATTAAAGGTATAAGTCATTTTCTTTTCTCCTTAGATTAAGTGATACCAAGAAATGGATGAAGTTTTGATCTGCTTATTTGGTCCTTTTCTGTTCTAGGTACAGGTAGTAAAGACTCTTAACCTGGAAATTTGAACCAAGAGAACCTAAGAGCCTAGTACTTTTTGCTAGATATGGGAACCAGTCCAATAAGAAAGACCCAAAAAATCAGGATCTCAGAAAACTAGTTAGAATGACTTTGGAATTATCATCCCTTAGAGACTGAGGTGGTATGTGGAGAAAATTATAGTTATTAGGGAAAATGTTTGTACAGTTGTTCTAATTATATACTTCTATTTCTATTTCTTTATTTCAGGTTTTTTTTTTTGCAAGGCAAATGGGGTTAAGTGGCTTGCCCAAGGCCACACAGCTAGGTAATTATTACGTGTCTGAGACTGGATTTGAACCCAGGTTCTCCTGACTCCAGGGCTGGTGCTTTATCCACTACGCCACCTAGCCACCCCTATATATACTCCTAAAGTAAATAATTTTCTTAAAAATAAATTTGTGTATTTTCTAATTTGTCATTATTCATTGGAAGTGGGATACTTAGAACCTAAAAAATTTGGTGAATATAATTGGTGGCGGTTCTAGTCAATGATAAAGAAGAGATCTTCCCTCACCCCTGCAACCTCTTGCAGCACTAGAGAACCTTGGTGGGGAAGTGGGGGGATAAGCAGAAATATAAGAGACCTGTCTTTAGGGAGCTGGGCAAGAGAGTCATTATATAAATAATTGTAATTATAATAATAATAAAAATAATAACAGCAGCAACATTTATATAGTACCTTCAAGTAAGGAATCTTATTTAATCCTCAACACAACCTTGGAAGAGTTTCTGTTATATAGATGAGGAAACTGATATAAATCAGTATAGTCACTTGTTCACACTGATACTGCTAGTTAGCAGTCAAGTCTTCCTAACTCTAAATCTAGTGCTTTGCCCAACTGTGACTCTGCTCTTATGAAGGAGAGACAAATAGAAGTGAAAAAAGAACACCTCTAGCAAATTCTTTAAGCATTATCTCAATTTGGAGGGTGGAGCTAAATGGCAACAGGAGAAGAGCCTCTCCTAGGTGTTCTCTCCATAATATTTCAAAAATCATAAAATTATGATTCTAACTAAATTTTCAAGAGACAGAATACAAAGAGGGATCCAGTGAGGCAATTTTCCAGACCAAGATAACCTAGAAAATAATGAAAAGGCTCTGCTCCATGGGGTTAGAGAGGGTGGCCCACCAGAGTGAAGTAACTTCAGACTCCCAGAGGCAGCCCCAGGTCACCTGCAAGCCTTGGCTCATGGCAGTAAGGGTGGTTTCCTGACCTACACCCTGGGGAGAACCGGGAACAACTTAGAAGATCAGCAGGGGGACCTCTGACAGAGTGAGGGTGTGAAGCCTAGCCCTCAGGACACTCAGCAAGCGTCAGTGACCATGGCAGCCCAGATCCGGGAAACAGAAGCAGGTGGAGCTGGTAAGCAGGAGTCCCCAGGCAACTGAGGCTTGAGTGATCATGTCTGTTCCCTGTACATGGAACAGGACTCTGGGGCTCTGACCACCACATTCAGATCCTGATCATGGTCTAGGCCCCCACAGAATAGCAGGGCCCCCCCACCTCAGCACCATGGCAGAGGGGTGTGCTTGTGGTCATGTATGTGTGTGTGTGTGTGTGTGTGTGTGTGTGTGTGTGTGTGTGTATACATGGCAAGATAGCAATATCTATTGCTTTAAGAGGTAATTTTCTCCACATCCTGTTACTTCAAAAACACTTCTTATTGAATACAGGGAGGGAATACAGAGCTTCCCACACTGAGATCCTTTGTGTGGGGGTGTCCCAAAAATACTTAAAAGCTCAGGAAGCACCCCAAAACAAGGCACACTCTGGGGAAATGAGTAAATAGAGAAAAAAAAAAGAGGAACACCATTGAGAAATACATTGTCTATGATCCCGAGAAGGATCAAAATACTCAATCTGAAGATAAGGAAATACAAGCTTCCACATCTACAAACTCCAAGAAAAATGGAAATTGGGCTTAGGCTATGACAGAGTTCAAAAAAGATTTTGAAAATCAAGTGAGGGAGATAGAAGAAAAATTGGGGGAAAAAATGAGAGAGATGCAGGAAAAAACATGAAAAAGAAGTCAGCAGTTTAGTCAAGGAGATCCAAAAGATGCTGAAGAAAACATGTTAAAAACCAGCTTAAGTCAAATGGATAAAACAATTCAAAAAGTTATTGAGGAGAAGAATGCTTTAAAAAGCAGAATTGGTCAGATTGTAAAAGAGATAAGAAAGCTCTCTGATGAAAACAAATCCTTCAGATCTGGAAGCTGGTAACTTTATGAGAAGTCAAGACACAATACTTCCAAACCAAAAGAATGAAAAATTACAAGAAAATGTGAAACATCTCATTGAAAAACAACTGATCTGGAAAACAGATTCAGGAAAGATAATTTAAAAATTATTGGGATACCTGAAAGTCATGATCAGGAAAAGAGCTTTGACCTTATTTTTAAAGAATTCCAACAGGAAAATTGCCCTGATATCCTAGAAGCAGAGGGCAAAATAGAAATTGAGAAAATCCACCAATTTCCCCCAGAAAGAGAACCAAAAAAACAACAACCCCCAGGAATATTAAAGCCTAATTCCATAACTCCCAAGTCAAAGAGAAAATATTACAAACAGCCAGAAGGACACAATTCCAATATCATGGAGCTGCAGTCAGGATCACACAGGACTTAGCAGCAACTACATTAAGGGCTCATAGGACTTGGAATATAATATTCTGGAAGGCAAAAGGGCTTGGAATGCAACCAAGAATCAACTGCCCCAGCAAAACTGAACATCCTCTTCCAGGGGAAAAGATGGACTTTCAATGAAACAGGGGAATTTCAGTTGTTCCTGCTGAAACCACCAGAGCTGAACAGAAAGTTTGATCTTCAAATACAGGACTCAGGTGAAGCATAGAGAATGGAGGAGAAGGATAAATTATGAAAGACTTAATGATGATGAACTGCATGTATTCCTGCATAGAAAAATGATACTGCTAATACTCATGAGAAACTTCTCATTTAATAGAGCAGATAGAAGGAGCTTTTATAGATGAAACACAGGAGAGGTAATTTTGAAGATATAATATACTGTATAAATGGAGAATGGCTAAAAGGGAAATATACTGGGAGTAAGAGAAAGAAGAGGTGGAATAGGCTAAGATATTTCATATAATAAGATTTTTTTATTGCAATGAGCTATTGCAATGATATAGAAGGGGGAAGGTGAGGAGGAATGAGGGAACCTTCTCTCTCATCAGAGGTGGCTTGGAAAGGAAACAGCATATACATACATACATACATACATACATATATATAATATTATATGTGTGTGTATATTTACTCAATGGAATATAGACATCTAGATTAAAAAGGAGAGAAGGGGGTTAGGGGGAAGTGGAGATGTGAATGATGGAGGAGAGTGTAGACCATGGGGGAGAGTGGTCAGATATAACATATTTTCTTTACTTCTTTCAAGGGGTTGGGATTGGATGGCCTGTCCAGGACCACAGGGTTGGTTGGTTGTTGGGCCTTGGGGTGGTATGTGGGCTTGGGGTCTCTTGGCCCCAGGGCTGGTGATCAGTCTGCTGCACCACTCAGCTACCCTACCCCATATTTAAGAAGAGGGACAGAATGAAAGGAGAGAGAAAATATAGCCTATGGTAGTGTGGAGGTATGAATAGAGGGAGTTGCAATCAGCAATGGCAATGGTGGAAAAATGTGGAAGTAGCTTTTGTGATTGAGTTATCCTAAAGAACGTGATCCACCTGAGACAGAGATCACAGTCTAGCCCCCCCCCCCCCCCCCGTAGTGTTGGAACACAGAGTGAAGCACATTTTAAAAAATTTTTTCTCATTCCTTTACTTTATTGCTCATGAGGGTCTTTATTTTTGGGGGGAGGGGGCATTACATTTACTCTTAAACAAGAATATTTTAGTAATATGTAAAAACCATTATTTGTACAAAAATAAAAAAATAAAAAAAATTATATCAATTTACTCATAGGATCATAGATTTGACATGGAAGACATCTTAGAGGCCATGGAGCTTAACCACTTTATTTTGTAAATGAGGCAACTCTTACTATGTTTTCCTTCTGGAATTTCAGATTTGCTTTCATGAATATCCGAAGGGAAAAGAGGGCTAAATTTACCTAAAATGGTTTATTTTCTATGGACAACCAAAAGAAGGAAAAGAGAGGGAAATGTGGTGCTAATAAAGCTCTGAGGAAGTTACTCTTCCAGGCACAATCACAAACTAGGTTTACTAGCTTTTCCCTTTTGTGTCCTTAACTCTCTGTGACCTGGCTCACTCCTATCAAGTAATGAGATATTAGTAAAAATATACAGATTTTTTTAAAGAACTAAGCTGTTTTTAGCCAGTTTTTAGATGATAATACTTGGGGATCTTTGGGTCCATTTGGTTGCCTTCTGGGTTTTTTGTTTGTTTTATTTTTAGGGGTTTATTTTTCAAGGCAATGGGGTTAAATTGCCTGCCCAAGGCCACACAACTAGGTATTTATTAAGTGTCTGAGGCCAGATTTGAATTCAGGTACTCCTGACTCCAGGGCCAGTGCTCTATCCACTGCTTCACCTAGCCACCTCTTGTTTTTTTTTTTTATTTCAATAAGAAGTGTTTTTGAAGTAACAGGATATGGAGAAAATTACCTCTTAAAGCAATAGATATTGCTATCTTTTCATGTACATATATATATATATATATATATATATATATACACACACATATACACATACATACACACACAACATATATAGTTATCATTGTCCTGTGTTAATTTCCTTTTATTTCCTATTTCTTCAAAATTGGGTCTATAGAATATGTCTTCCTTCCTGTTGCAGATAAGAATTGGGATCTCCAAAAGAGAATGAGGGTTAGTGAAAAGTGAATGAGTTTACATAAGCCCTGGGATTTTAAATTGCTCATGATTTAATATAGGATTCTGCACAGTAGACAGATTCAAATCTTTTTCTTCTCCAGGAGAAGCAACAGACACTTTGAGGACAGAAGTGAATAACAAAAGTCTATACAAGGTTGCTTTGGAAAGATAAGAAAAGAAGGCAAGACAGTCAGGGAGTGCATCCAGGGCAGTTTAGGTGAGGTTTTTTATAGTTTTACCTATTATCTGAGCACTGAGGGTAAAGGGGAAATCCTTCTCCCCTTACCATGATGAAAACCAGGTAGAAGGTTGGAAGCTGGGAGTTGGGAATGAGGAGACCAGTACAAATTTTACATTTAACTATGGAACAATAGAAGTAAATTTACATCTCAGGAGCAGATAGCATTCTACACTTTAACAAAATTTAGCAGCACAAAAGATTACAAAGTTTGTTTCTAATTACAAATTTCCTATATTGGTAATTCTCTGCATCACTCCCACTTTTATTTTCTCATAAGTCATGGATAATTCTTTTTTTTAAGGTTTTTGCAAGGCAAATGAGGTTAAGTGGCTTGCCCAAGGCCACACAGCCACACAGCTAGGTAATTATTAAGTGTCTGAGGCAGAATTTGAACTCAGGCACTCCTGACTTCAGGGCCTGTGCTCTATCCACTGTGCCATCTAGCCACCCCAGTCATGGATAATTCTACTTAATCTATAAAAATTTGATTTTCTATATATTTATGACCTATGTATTCATAACAATGTGAAGTGAAATTTCTATTCCCCAGTAGAATTGGGACCTGTGAATGCAGGTGTTCAAGATGTTCTTGACCTGGGTAGAATAGGAATGTGATAGAGTCTGTATATCGAGTTTTCCAGACACATCTAGGAAAATTCCTGGTTTTCTTTTGGGTTATGGCCAGTACCATTCAGGAAATTACCTGAAGACAAAAGACTTGGGTTTCCTGGAATTTAAGGGGAGAACATCATTAGCACCATCTCCCCTCTTCCCCAAATTATACCATTTTCTTTGTGTAGCACCAAAGTTGTAACTAAGAATTCTGGCACAGCTGACTGTGGAAAGATATAGTAATATTGTCCAAGATATGACCATTCCTTAACATTTTGGGAATAGCCTAGAAACAGAAGTTATGAGAGTTGAGAAATCAGAAATCAATGACAACAGGTAAGGACTTGTGAAACTAGGTTATTCATTGAGAACAGGGGTGAAGAATAGCTGGCTACTAAGCTTATTGGAGATGAGGGAGAATGGTTGTAAATACATTGATGAGAGCATCAAAAGTCTAGGTGAACTTGAAAGGAAATAAGATAGCTGCTGAGAAATGGAAAGAAATAGAGAATGACTCTCTCTCCTTCCTCCCCCCCCTCCTCTTTCCCTTTTTCACCAATGGAAAGAAGGTATTAGTATTAAGTAGAAGATAAAAGACTTCTTATAGAAGATAGAATTTTATCTGTACTTGAAGAGAGAAATGAATATGCCCAACTCCTCATCCTGGATCTGGGTGTCAAGTGGTGCAAGAGAAAGAACACCCAGCTTTGGAGAAAGTGACAAACAATAGAGGAGGAAAATGAATCCCAGTGAACACTCAAAGGTGGGAAGAAATTTGAGAGGTAATTTTGGATGAAAGGAACTTGTTAATTGCCGGGTTTTTATTTACAACGCCGGCTTCTTAATGCTAGTCCGTCCTCTTACTCACCAGTCCAACGCGTGGTGAGTCTTCGGGGTACCTCCGGCCCCCACTCTTTGATGGGGGAAGAACCAGACAGAGCGCCTGAGGTGGGTCATGAGTCTTTATTCTTCTGTGATCACATTCCCGCTTCTCCCCACCTCTCAGCAGACACTTTTATCCCCCCTGTCCTCCCTCCCATGAACTCTTAAACAATGAGGGGCCGAGTTCTGTAACATTCCTTTATAATGGGATTATTTTATCCCTTCTGTCCTCCCTCCCATGAACTCTTAAACAATGAGGGGCCGAGTTCTGTAACATTCCTTTATAATGGGATTATTTTATCCCTTCTGAGTGACCACCAAGCCTCTTCCCCCCGCCCCCAACATCTCCCCCTTTCTGTTTTACAAGGTTATCACTTGGTGTGACCTTAAGCGGTGCTGAGGTTAGCCTTAAGCGGTGTCATTTCTACTGGCCTCTGATAGCCGGGGGCGAGGAACCCTGTCTTAGGTCATCTCCTTCAACCCAGGACCTTGCCCGTCCTAGGCGCCCGACACCCTCAGGGCCTGTCTTAGGTGGCTGGGTGAGGAGAAGTTGCCCGTCTTGGGGTTTACCTCGTCTTACCCCTAGGTGTCACATGTCATGCATGGCGGCTAGCCAGACTTGGGGATCCTCCCCCGTCTCCATGGCCATGAAGGCTTTCTGAGTAAGAAGCATATAGCCCCTCTGTTAGCTAGGCGGCAGAAACAGACAACAAGTAGGGTGATTCCCAGAATCAGCGTCCTTGTTCACCCTCAAGGGGGTACCCTCCCGCCATCTGGCAATCCCTCCATGGTATGGGATCCTCGATGTCTTCCCCTGTGGCCACACATGAGGGGCCCCACCGAGGCAGAAGGGAGCCCCATCGATGTATTGGTCACTAGCAGGCGAGGGTAGATCGGGGAGTTCTGTGCTACCGGAAGGGGAGAGGGAATAACTCGGAGTATTCCCCATGTCGGATTTCCTTCAGATGGAGCACCTCCAAGGATCCCTACGACGATCA
Organism: Macrotis lagotis; assembly: GCF_037893015.1. Taxonomy (NCBI): domain Eukaryota; kingdom Metazoa; phylum Chordata; class Mammalia; order Peramelemorphia; family Peramelidae; genus Macrotis; species Macrotis lagotis. The sequence goes on along the minus strand of NC_133658.1, from coordinate 446,063,944 downwards.
GAAGGCCTGAAAAAGAAAGAAATTCCTCTCACCCCGTAGGGTTGGGCATTAATCAAGGTCTCTTTAACCTCGTTCACAAATGAGAGGGGTGTCTGATCTGCTCTCTGCTTCAGCCCAACCAACTTCTGTGTGGCTCTCCCCCCTTTCATGGCTCCAATCTTATCCCAAGCTGCAACATGTGTTTCTTTAACAGTCTCTAGCTCAAACTGGCCATACTGGGCCTGAACGGCAGGGTCAGTATAGGCTCCAGTTCCACACAGGAGGTCAATGGCTAAATCCAGGGGAGTATAACCCCGGGATTTTGCCTGCTTAGAGGCCTCTCTGCGGGCCTGAGCCTTAAAGCTAAATATGAGGAGGCATCCAGGCACGCGGCTGCAATTTCGTCAAAGTCAGCAGGGGTCCAAGGGTGCGTAGCAAAGAGGTTTTGCATCAGTCTTTTTACATAAGGGGAGCTTGGGCCGTATTTAGTCACGGCCTCCTTAAGTTCCTCAAGCATCTTAAAAGGGACAGGGCGGTAGTCTCGGGCTCCGGTAAGGGGGTCCGTAAATACCAGGTAGAGGCCCCAGTCATCCCAGTCCACCTCCTCCCCTTTCTCTATTGCTATGGAGGCACTGGTGGCAAGTAGGCCGGATGGGCGGAGCCCTTGAGGGGATCTCTGAAGGGCGGACAAGGAACACGGGGGATTTTTTGCCTCTGTTTCCTGGCTGGGCCGCCAAGCCTGGGGCGCGGCAGCTGTCCAATCAGCGCGGACTTCTCCCTCCTCGTCAGCAGCCTCCCGGTCCCACCTACTCACGCTCCTCTTCCTGCCACCCCTGAGGGCTGTTTGCACCCCTCCCTTCCCGCGCTCGGAAACTTCCGGCCCTGAATCTTCTCCCTGGGGGCCCCTTTTTCCCCCATTGTTTCTTCTAAGTTCCTCCCACGGATACAGGGGAGGGGGTGGCCTTCCCTCTTCCTCTGGGCTCTCTGAATCCGATCCCGCCAACGAGCTACCCACCTGAGTGCTGATTGTTCGTGCCAAAGTCACCTTCTGGGGATGCAGGGCTGCATCCACTATCTTATACACTGTAAAATCCTTGGGGGTCAGTTTTCCCGGGCAGGTGTCATTATAGGAGGCCATCTGCTGCCCTACCACCTTCCATTTATCTGGTTGGATCCCACTATGTTGCACCCAAGGGCAGATGTTCCAGATATTCTCAACAAAAGCACGGCACGTCTTGATAGGTAATTTACGGCCATGCTTAGCGCAGAGTTTATAAAGCTGCACTGCAACGGCCTCTTTTTCCTCCGGCTCAAAGGCGGGAATACTATTCCGGCCCCCCATGCTGTCTACTAGCCGAGGCTGCAATCCTAACAGGTGGCAGAACTGGAAAGTTCCCGTTCGGCAAAAGAGAAGGAGGAAGCAGGGCACAATCAGACAGGCCAGCACGGCAAGGAGCGTGATTAGAGTAGAAGGAGAAAGGGGAGAGAAAGAAAGCATAGTCAACACAATAGGGGTATGTCCTTCAGGCAATATCTGAGAGTAAACGCCCTCTCCTTCCTCCCGGTCGGAAACGACCGAGGCTGTCTGGAGAATCCGACCAGCGGATTCAGACGTTCCCTAGCAAAATCAGGTCCCGGGTTTCGGCACCACTTGCCGGGTTTTTATTTACAACGCCGGCTTCTTAATGCTAGTCCGTCCTCTTACTCACCAGTCCAACGCGTGGTGAGTCTTCGGGGTACCTCCGGCCCCCACTCTTTGATGGGGGAAGAACCAGACAGAGCGCCTGAGGTGGGTCATGAGTCTTTATTCTTCTGTGATCACATTCCCGCTTCTCCCCACCTCTCAGCAGACACTTTTATCCCCCCTGTCCTCCCTCCCATGAACTCTTAAACAATGAGGGGCCGAGTTCTGTAACATTCCTTTATAATGGGATTATTTTATCCCTTCTGTCCTCCCTCCCATGAACTCTTAAACAATGAGGGGCCGAGTTCTGTAACATTCCTTTATAATGGGATTATTTTATCCCTTCTGAGTGACCACCAAGCCTCTTCCCCCCGCCCCCAACAGTTAATAGTACATGAAAGTTCCAGAGAGCATAGGAGAAAAGAAGTACATGGGAGAATAGATTCTAGGTAGTGGTTACCTTTGGGTTGTATATAGCTGGAATGCTAACTCACCATTGATCTCAATGACTCTAAGTATGCTACTAATCCCACAAATGACTCCGGATCTCCAAAGTGGCACGTGTCTTGGGCCAGGTGGTGTATTTAAGGTAGACCACCCTTGGAGAAAGGAAAGACCAAAATAAGGTTATTGAAGATCACAAGATGGTTGATAGTTATAATTATAGCACTGATTGAAGCTGTCATTACTCTGCTGAAGGGGAAGAACCATAATACTCTCCCTCCCTGAAAAGTCAACTCCTAACTGCTGTGCTAGTGTCTATTACTACAATGGTAGGTCTGGGACACCTTATTATAATGGCAAAAGTCTTGGATAAGTCATACTGACAGTATTTTATTTTAGAAATGCATACCTATGAGGCTGTAGTTGGACACAGTCTAGAGTTTGCATGTGTGTGTGTGTGTGTGTGTGTGTGTATGTGTGTGCATGTATGCACATGCTCATGTTTAAATTTAGCATTCTCTAGGTGAGGAAACTAAAATCAAGAAAGATACAATAACTGGGATCTAGAATTCATGTCTCCTACTCATATACTTTTAAATTTCTTTTGACTTTACATCACTAATGAATGGGCTGAGCAGAAGATGACTTGACTCTGTTCTCAACCACATTTGATTAAGAGGTAGTCTAATGATATCTACAACTTATTAGAGGTAGAAGAGAGGGTTTATCATATCTACATATGATAAGAAGCCAAGGAGTAACTTCTAAGCAGGAAAAACTCTATAAGTCTCCCAGTTAATTCAACATAATCTATCCAAGAATAAGCAGAACACTGCAGTTGTAAGGGTAGAATTAAGTAAATCAATCAAATCACCCTTAAAGAAGACAATAAGATATCTTGGTATCTTAATTAGGTAAGTGCAAGACTCAGTTAATCCATCAATTAAAAGACTTGGACTAAGTAGGAAATGCCTTTGGTTCAGGTGGAGTGACTTTATACAGGAATAAGTGTTTGGATAAGGAGAAGGAGCTCAGATACTCTCTAAGGACTGTTCATGAAATATTAAATTAGTTGAAAACTGTAATTTTCCAAGAGATATAAATTTTACAGAGTAGTAAATAAGGAGGAAGATTGTAGAGGGCCAGCTCCAGGGAGTGATATTCACCTACACTTGGTGACTTTTTCCATCAAAGATATTTGTGGATTATTGCTCATTGTATGGATCCGTTGGCTCACCAGTGAACCATGACCTAGGATAATCTGTGGCTCCAGGATGGTTGTAAAAGGTTTCTTTGATAGAGAAGCATGCATTTTTCTAAGAATAAATATTATAAATTTACCCAGGAACTTGTAAAACTGGGTCTCCTTTAACAGGTCACTCCTAAGTTAAGTTTTTGCTATAAAAAGTCTGAGTTTCCAAAAATAAAGTTGGTAGATTTTCACTTCCCAACCTTTTGTCTTTGGATATGTTTGTCTACCCAACCTGACTCTCAAAAATTCATATCCAGATCCACACCACAGCTATTGCAGGCAATAGAAGATGGTTTCTGAAGGAGCGTTAGAAACTGTCAACTCTAACTGTGACATACTCTTGCATATCAATTACAGTAAAAGCCTTGAGGAAGAACTTCTTAGATGAAAAAAGAGAGATTTCCATCTAACAACTTCCAAACTATGGTGTCCTCTCTTCCCACCTCCTACATTTTTCAGGAAGAAGATATTGCAAGCTTTGAAGGATCCAGAAGAATAGGAGTTCCCATCAGCCCCCTAGGACGGCAGTAACTGGATTCAGTGCAAATTCATAACTACACACGGAAAAGAAGCTACCAAGGGGAATTTATTAAACATTTCACAAAGGGGAAAAAGCTTCCAACCACAAAGAATAATGGCTTATATATATATATATATATATATATATATATATATATATATATATATGCCATATTACATATAGATTGCCATTTTACACTGAATTCTATATGTATGGAAGAATGTGTGATAGAATGTTTTCTACTAAATGTCAGTCAGTCAAGAAACATTTAGGTACTTTCTATGTATTGGATACTATGCTGAGAGCTGCAAATACCAAAAAAGGCTAAAAACAGTTCTTATTCTCCAAAAGCTCTAATGGAGCTGACAATATGAGAGATAAAGACAAATAATCTCTCTCTCTCTCTCTCTGTTCTGTCTGTCTCTCTGTCTCCCTCTGTCTCTGTCTCTGTCTCTGTCACTCTTTCTCCCAACAGAAGGAAGGTGTTAGCATTAAGTGGAGGATAAGGAAAATCTTCTTATAGAAGATTGTGTTGCTGCTGGGATTTTTGGGGGTGACCAAGAAATCAAGAAACTCTTACACTTTCTGAGATTTTAAAACTGCTCAGGATTTTATTACAAATTATTACAAATTAAAACAGGCTTTTTCCTCTTGGAGAGTCAAAAAGCATTTTAGGGTAGGGTTAATAACAAAAGGCTAGGAGAGGTTACTTGCTAGACAGAGACAGAGAGAGAGGGAGATAAGGAGATTCAGGGACAAAGACAGTCAGGGAGAGCTGACTGGGCCGGAGAGATTGGACTGGCTCTACTCGGGCCAGGTTTTTATAGCCTTGCCCCTTATCTGGGCACTGAGGGCAAAAGGGAAAATACCTCCTCCCTTACATAACCAAAAGCAGGTAGAAGGTTGAAGGTTGGTGCTTGGAAATGAGGAAACAGAATACAAATTCATAATAAGCAATGAAACAATAGGAGTCAATTTATCTCTCACGAGCAAAGATCCTTCCATACCCTTAAAAAGATTCCCAGATTTAATAATATTAAAAATTACAGAACTTCTTTCTGATTATAATTTTTTCTACATTCATAATTCTCTCATAATTCTCTGCATCAGTAGAATTTTATTTGTGTTTGAAATAAACAAGAAGATTAGATGAAGATTGCACCCCCCCCTTAGTCAATATTTGTTTAAAAAACTAAGACTCACTGATGAAATTGATTCTCAACTGATAATCTAAAGAGAAAATACAGAAGAACAAGGAATTAAGCCTATAGCATTAGAAACACAACTCCCCAACTTGTCAGGGATACCCAAGAAAGCCCTAGGAAGATATAGTAGCCATGTTTTGAGAACTCAATTTGTCATGCTGAATCAAAATTGGGATTATCAACATCTCAAAGCATATTTTTGTTACATAGTATAGTTGTATAGGTAGTATTTAAAAAGATGACTAACACAGGTCTACATTTACTATAGTATAAGAGAAATAGAGCTGAAATTGGGGTACTGAGCTTGGAATCATAAGATATGAAGTTGAATTCCGACTTTACTAATTATTGACTTATTGGCTTGAATGGGTTATTTAACTTCTGGTACCCAGTTTCCTTTTCAGTATAGTGATGGAGAATTGGAGTGGTTAATAGAAATGTTCTCCTTCACATGAAATCCTTCCTGGTTTTTCAGTTTTATTAAGAAACTAAGGTAAAACAAGCAAACAAAATCATATAGAAACAGGATTATAGTTCTGCCTCTGCCAAAGAATTTGTTTACTATATACCAGGCAATATGCTAAAAGGTCTAGATGGAAAAAAATTAAAGTTGGCTCCTCCTCCTCCCCTCTCAATTACAGGCTTCTCTTCTCTAGGCTGAACTGTTTCAGTTTCTTAACTTAAACTTCACAGAATAACACTAAATAACATAATTTGGAGTTGTTAAGTGGTTAAGTCAACCCATTCACTAAGGATTCCTTTTAATAAACTAGTACCGAGTGGAATGCTGAGGATATATTTACTAATATTTTATAAGAAATTGTTATCCAGAGCCTTGATACATTCCACTTTTGGACAGCTCTAATTGTTAAGAAATGCTTCCTTCAAAACAAGTCTAAATGTCACTATGTGCATTTTTAACCCATTGCTCTTCATGCTGCCAAGCTCCTTCCACTTAAAAAAGGAAAATCACTTCTACTTGAGCATAACATTTCCTCAAACTTTTGATTTATTACTCTCTGTAATTTCTTTTTGTTTAAAATTTTCCCCCTTTATTTAAATATTTTTCCAACTACAATACCAGTAGTTTTCAACAATCATTTTTTTACATTTTTCTTCCTCCCTTTCTTCCCTCCTTCCTCCCCTGAAAGCAATGTAATATAGGCTCTATATGTATAATTATGCTAAACATGGATCTATATTATTCATGTTGTGAAAGAAGAATCACATTCAAATGAAGGAGAAAAAAATGGCAATTCGTAATGATAACTTTTTAAAAAAAATTAAAGATAATAAACTTTGGTCTACATTTAAACTCCACAGTTCCTTCTCTGGATAGTCTCTATGACAAGTATTTAAATATTGTCTTTGATTACTGTACTGCAGAAATAATCAAGTCCATCATAGTTGCTCATCACCTCATGTTGCTGTTAGTGTATGTAATATTCTTCTGGTTGTACTCACTTCACTCAGCATCAGTTTGTACAAGTCTTTTCAGTCTATTCTGAAATTCTGTCCCTTATGATTTCTTATAGAACAATAGTATTCCATCACATTCATATACCACCGTTTGTTCAATCATTCTCCAATTGATTGGTCATCCCCTCAAATTCCAGTTCTTTGCCACTATGAAAAGAGCGACTATAAATATTCTTGTACATGTGGGTGTTTTTAACCCTTTCTCAAGATCTCTTTGGGATATAGACCTAGTAGTGGTATTGCTGGATCACAAGGTGGGTATAGTCTTATAACCATTTAGTCTAGAAAGTTTAAGTTCCCTTTTCCAAAGATCTAACAGAGAGACTATTTCTTATTCTGCTAATTGGTTTATAACAACACTTTTATGTTTAGATTATGTACTCGTTTAAATCTTATTTTGCCAGAGTGTGTGAGATGTCAGTCTATACCTAATTTCTGTCCTACTATCTTCCAGTTTTCCCAATAGTTTTAATAACAGAGTAAGTTCTTATCCCAGAAGTTGGAATCTTTGGGTTTATCAAACAATAGATTATTAGCCATTCATTATGGTTTCTTTTGCACTTAATCTATTGCATTGATCCACCACTCTATTTCTTAGCTAGTACCAAATAGTTTTGATGCCTGATGCTTTATAATATAATTTTAAATATAGTATGCCGAGGTCATCTTCTGTTGCATTTTTTCATTAATTCCCTTGATATTCTTGATCTTTTGTTCTTCAATATGAATTTAATTACTATTTTTTCTAGCTCAGTAAAGTAAATTTTTAGCATAGAATAAATAATTTAGCTTAGGTAGAATTCTCAAGAGTAATGGAAATCTTCCTCCTAGGTAGCAATGTAGCCAGTTTAAACCTCATTGAATAACTGACATTTTCTTTCCCCCATTTACCTTTTCATATATCTCTCTTGAATCTCCTGTTTGAAGATCAAATTTTCTGTTCAGCTCCAGTCTTTTTATCAGGAATACTTGAATATCACCTATTTCATTAGGTGTACTTCTTTTCCCCTGAAAAAGAAGGCTCAGTTTAGCTGGATAATCTATTATTAATTGTAATCTAAGCTCCCTTACTTTCTGGAATGTCATATTCCAGGCCCTTTGGTCCTTTAATGTTGATGCTGCCAGGTTCTGTGTAATCCTGACTGTTGCTCCTCGGTATTTGAATTGCTTTTTTTCTGGCCACTTACAGGATTTTCTCCTTGATCTTATAACTCTGGAGTTTGATTTCAATATTCCTTGATGTTTTCATTTTGGGATCCTTTTCAGGAGGTGATCAGTGGTTTCTTTCAATGACTTTTTTTGTCCTCTAGTTTCAGCATATCAGAGCAATTCTCCTTAACTATTTCCTGAAGATTGTTATCCAGGCTTTTATCATAGTTTTCAACTAGTCCTATAATTCTTAAATTGTCTATCCTGGCTATGTTTTTTAGGTCAATTGCTTTTACCAATAAAGTTTTTTACATTTTCTTCTATTTTTTTATTGTTTTTAAAAATTATGTTTAACAGATTCTTGGTGTCTCATGAAGTCATTAGCTTCTACTAGTCTCAAACTATTTTTCAGGCTGGGAGTTTCTGAATTTTGCATCTTTTCTATTTGGTAAATTTTATATTTAAAGGAGTTGTTATCTTTTTCCAATTGCCTAATTATGTTCTTGAGGAAATTATTTTCTTTTTGCATTTGTTCAATTTTTATTTTTAAAGAATTTGTTTTCTTCTGTCATTTTTTAAGTTTTTTTGCAAGGCAAATGGGGTTAAGTGGCTTGCCCAAGGCCACACAGCTAGGTAATTATTAAGTATCTGAGGCTGGATTTGAATTTAGGTACTCCTGACTCCAGGGCTGGTGCTCTATCCACTGCACCACCTAGCCTCCCTTTTGATTTTTAAACTTCTTCCTGAGCTTTCCTAAGAAGTTTTTCTGGGATAGAGACACTTCATCTTCCCTGAAGCTTCACATATAGCACTCCTTCTGTCCTCCTTTTCTGAGCTGGTATCCTTATCTCCAAGGTTGCACTCAATAAGCCCTTATTTTCTCTGACTTTTCTTCATGGATCTTGTATTAGGGGAAGGTCTTGCTTGCAGACCTTCAGTGTTGAGAAACCTAAAGGTTCATTTACTGGTCTGGGGCCCTAAATGTTAGGAACTCCATGGGGCTATTCAATGGACCAACCAGTATGGAATGACAAAAGCTCTTTCTGGATTTCTGTTTTGGTGATGTCAGCCACCCACTTCCTATGACTGGGGTTGAATCTGGGCTGTCTATACTGGCAAACTAATCACTGGTCTAGACCTTCAGGGCTAGAAATGCCAGAGGTTCTCAATGTACTGCCTGTGCTTAGAGGTATCAGTTGTCCACTCCATGGGCCATTGGAAACTGGAAACACCTGAGATTGGGTCTGAGCTGTTCACAACCCCAACCTCGTGGCTGATCTAGGCTTGCTGGAAATGCCAGAAGTTCTCTCTGGACAGTCAGTGCTGGAGAAGTCAACCACCCACACTGTAGCTATCAGGAACACCCAGGGGTATTTCTGTTTGCAGTAGGGAAGGCTATGCCCTCCCACCAGAACACCAGAGTCTCCTCTGGAAAACACTAGGGTCTAGAGGGTCAGGCCATCCAGACTAGCCACATTGACCAAATGGGTATCCTGGGAAGCTATACTGGAATTCTCCCAGTTCACCCACTGTGCACACCACAAATGTTTCCATGCCCACAGCTGAGGTTTTCTGGTTAGTCCCCAACCTTGCCCCACTTCTGGGTCTCTATTTTTTGCTCTGGGTACACTCACACTTCCTTCCCCTCCATACCTCCACCCTGTGAAAAACCTTACTACAAAATGTTCCACTATGTTATTTTGTGGGTTTTCTTGCTTCAAAATCTGTTAACAGACTTGATTCATGTTGATTCTGAGGGAAAGTCAGGACATCTTAAAACAGGGCCTAGCTTCTCTCTGACATCTGTCCACTCTCCTTAATTTCAGGAGACAAACCTTATAAAACTGTCAATTAAAGCTTGCCTATACTTTCATCTCAATTGCTTCTCTAGACCCTTGCAATCAGATTTAAACAGTCTATTGTTAACTAAGCTACTTAAATGACCTAAATTTTCCCTGCAAGATTTTCAGTGATTATGTGGCATGGACTACTCCTGTTACTAATATAACTTCATGGTTACACTCCTCTTGACTTTCTTCAGCTAATTAATGTAGTTAAATTATTCAACAAGTCAATAAAAATCTATAAAATATTATCTCTCTTCAGAACTTTTTCCATGTTGCCTATATCATCTTGCTTTTTCTTGATTTTTAAGAAGAGAGGTGCTAAGTTGCAAACTGAAGGAGGAATATGGGATTTGCATGGTGTTTTCATTGGGTGATGAGTCTGCTGTTCTGTGATGGGCTAGTTATAAACAGAAATTCTCAGAGGTCCCTGATAATAATCCAATTATAGAAATAACACTGACTTACAGAAATTCCAACTTATTAGATTCTGAACCCTGAGTTCTAAACCCAAGTTGAGCTAAGACCCCAAGTCTATAGATTTTGTTGTCCACTTTTTGTCCACTCAAAGGTGGACTGATCCTAGAATTGTTATGTTTAAAGCAACATTGGTGACCTTCCTGGATTTAGGAGAATACTTAGATCACATTTGCTGAATACGTGTTTTATTAGGCATTTTAATTACTATTATATATTATTTATTTTCTGTGCTGAGTAAATTCTGCCATGTTCATCTTTTGCCATGGAAATTTGACTCCATTATTCCAAGGTCATGCGACTAGGATGCACTGAAATATATCAAGAAAAGTCTATGGATTTGCCAAAAGGATAGGGATGCAAGACATAATCTGATGAAGTAATAAGATCCATAAATTCATACCCTTTCCAACGAAAGTTGACCCTAAGGAAAAAAATAAGCTGAGTGATGGAAGATCTGTGCCTCTCTGAGAATCATAGAAAGACCAGGATATTTTCTTCATACCCAGAAGTGTGTATTTGCATAACTGGTGGGGTGAGATGGAATGGTCCAGCTTGAATATTTACTGTTGAATAGGGACTGGATAGTAGAGTCACCTGGTGGTTAACAAACAAAATACAACTAGTGATTATGACAAATAGGTATATATACTTTGTTATATGGCAGTGTATATATTGATCCCACTAATGTAGTATTACTTTAGTGATACAGATTGTTAATCCATCCATACATTCTTATTTATGTTTTTCCATAAACTCTCCTTTGTTTCAATGTAACTATTATTTCTCATTCTTGCTCACTTGATTGTGTAAACAGGCCATCTTCTCTGTTCCTTAATCTCTGAGATTGTCCTTTTTATATTGCTTTTAACACTAATATTCTTCTGATGATGATATATAGAAGTAATGCAATACTATAGTCTCTAAGGAATCAAAATTTCAAGTCCTCTAAAAGACAATGGAGAGATGCATGGTGGGTGTCATCCACTATGTCAGGAAGGATTGTGTATAGGAAAAAAGGCATAAACACTACTGTCTACATATGTGTGACCATTTTATAATTAGAATACCCCTATATATCATTCTTAAAGTTTTGCAGAGCATTTTACATATGTTAATTCGTTTGATCCTCACAAGAACCCTATGATCTAGATAGCATTTTACAGATAATGAAACTAAGCTACACAGTGGTTAAATAAGGATTACACAGCTAGTATCTGAGATAGAATTCAAACTTAAGTCTTCATGTTTTCAAGTCTTGCACCCTATATACTGCAGTTCCCAGCTGCCTAGTTTAGCTCATTTGTCCATGTTATTTTTTTTTAAGGTGAGATTCTACAAAGTAGAGAAAGCTATAACTGCCTAAAGGAGTTCTTGGTTCTATTCTATTAAAATACAGATATCAGATCTGATGGATCAAAGGAACAATTCATCCTTAAATAACTGGTAAATGAAGTATGATCATTGTGATAGAATCTGCCATCTCAACTCTTATTATACAATTTCATAAGAGAACTTGTTTTCTTTGTTCTCCTTCACTTTTGACCTAGCTAAGGAAGCTTTGGTACACACATTATTTGGAATGCAACTCTCAACAAGATCTAGGGCTATTTTCCTGGTCAAGGTTCCAAAAATTATAGCAGACAGTCCTCATTGGTACCACCGTATACATCAAAGTCATAGGAGACACATTTAGAGATCAAAATTTTTCTTTTAAAATTGACTCTGTCTTTTAACTAAATGGCTTTAACCTACCCATCAATATCTAAGGGTAAAAATGTGGAGTGATAGTTTGAGTAGAACTGCAATAACAAGGAGAAATTTACAAAGAGAAAATGGAAATAGCTAAGTTATGCTGCCAGAAGAATAGGGAAGTATCTTTTAGCCTTAAAGATGTAGCTCAAAATCAAGAAAATCTCATTCTTAATGATTTAAGTAAATGATTAATGAAAATTTGTTGGAGATAGTTCTAAGGGACTCTAAAGACAATATTTGGTCTTTGAAAAATGCTTTGTCCCAAGCCTTCATTGTCTATTATAGAGTAGGTATTTGAATGATGTTTAAGTGCTCTCATTATAAAAATCATAGAATATTAGAGCTGGAAGGGAATTTAGAAACAATATAATTCAACTTCTTCAGTTTCACATTATGAGGAAACTGAGGTTCAAATGGGTCAAATGATTTTCCCAACAAAGGCTTTGACTATGTATGTTCTACAAGTGTGGGGCCTCCAGACCAGTGTAGTCTTAGTAGTGTAGTTCCTATTCATCCATCCAGGAATAAGGAAGGAAGGAGTAGTATCTATTACCTCAAAATAAAAACTTCTGGAGAGTTGGAATTCTTTCATTTTTTGTGTGTATTTTGTATCTCCAAAGCAGATATGTAATAAATATTGCTTGATTAATTGAAAACTGGAATCAAACAAATAATCCTCAACCATTAACCCTAAAGTTTGGAATCTTTGAAAATTGTAATTAAATTTAGATTAAGGGCATTTCTCATCAGTGTAACTGAGCTCAGTTAAATTTCTACAATGAATACTTCAAGACTTTGGCCTCTAGATGGAGATATAAAACCTTTCTTTTGGTTTTAATGAGTTGTAATCTAACAAGACTATACATCTCAGAAGAATTTTCTTTTCCATTTCTTTTTAACACTAGCTACTTTTAATATTATTGTTTCTTAGTTAAATTGTTTTACTTGTCTAAGGTATATATGTTCATTTCTCACTTACAATTGGGATCCTTTGATAGTAATAGTTATCTAATCTAAATTGCTGTTTCTATGAGGTCATAATTTTGAAATTTACCAGATTTCCTACTATTTCACAGATTCACTTCCATAGTAGTTCTGTCACAAGAGGATGTGATACTACAGACAAATACCATTAAAGGCTCTTCTAAATTCCTTTCCCAACATTTTAATCCCATTGAGAGTAAAATGAAATTTAAAGGCAACTTTGAAATGAAAAATCAGTCAACAAACACAGTATTCATCCTGGAGGATTTGGAGGTTAGGTCTAGTTGCTTTGCTTTGTTGACAATGGAAACTAATGGATAGATTGTATACAGGTTAAAAGGACTGCATTTTAATTACTTTTTTCCTAAGTAGATACTTGAGTAGCAACCTCTAATTTGGGGGTTCTTCATTCAAGATCTATAAATTTTTTTTAAAAAGATGCATTTTGGTGACTATATTTTAATTTAACTGGTTTCTTTTCAACCCACTGTATTTTATTTTATGAATGTAAAATATGATGCTACAATGAGGCACAGTGAATAGATCACTGGATTTGAAATCAGGATAACTCATCTCCATGAGTTCAAATGTAGCCTCAAAAACTGATCCTGAGGAAGTCACTTAATTCTTTTTGCTTCAATTCCTCATCTGTAAAATGATTTGAATCTTTCCCAAGAAAATTCTAAATGGGGTCCTGAAGAGTCATATATGGTTAAAATGTTTCAACAGCAATGACAAAAATTTATATATATATATAAATATATACATATATATATATATATATATATATATATATATATATATGTATATATATGTTATTCTGAGAAGGAGTTTGCCAGGCTGCCAAAGGGCTACATGTCACAAAAAGAGTTAAGATGGATAGACATGTCCAAGGGATGATATTATAAAATAAAAAGGCTCAGAGGTATTCAAGTTGGTCAGTGACCCTATTCATAGAAACAGTTGGTTATAGCAGTATCACATACAGAAGAGGCTGATTGTGGAAGAGGCTAAGAATGAAGTTCATAGGAGGTTCAAATTTGGAATAGCAAAATAATACAGAACTGAGGTGAAATGTAAGCTGTCTGAGTAGCAGTCTGCCAAAACTACCTTATAAATTGATGAGTTTTAAATATTAGCCTCTCAGTAGATTATACCATTTAAATTAAGTTCAGTGACTAAATCCCATATTGCACTTGTTTTTTATGTTTAGCTTTTAGTAAAAGGAATACATTTCTGACCCATACCAAATTCATATTATATATTGAGTACCTTAATAGTTCTTTTCAAGGACCTTTAGATTTATGAACAACACTCATATTTTAAATGAAAATCATAGTGGGGAAGCTAAGGTAGAAGATTTAATGAGCTAATAAATGTGAAAAACAGGAAATATAAAATTTTAATAAAATACAGTAGAGAAAAATAAGTTTAAAAGAAAAATGCAACCAAAAAATATATTCTACTTTACCTTTGATAGAAGTTACTAAGTGGTATATACTGTACAATATTCAATGAAAACACTGTGAGTTCCCTCTCACCTGAAGCCAACTTGCTTAAGAGTGAATGTAGTGCAAAACCTATGAAACAGAGCAGGAAGTGGTCTAGTAGTCTCTCCACTGTGGACTCAGCTGAGTGATCTCTCAATGTTTGATATATATATGTATATATATATATATATATATATATATATATATATATATATATATATATAATATATGAAAAAACAAGGTTTTTAGAGTTGGAAACACAGATTGAAGTTCTGACTCCAGAAGGTAATAAATGTATGATTACAACCTAAGACCTTCAATTATGGTACAAAGAACTTTATTAATTCTATTCACTGGGTCAAAGCAGGTCAGTTTGGTTTTGAACTAACTTGAGTGAAGGGTGACGTGAAAAGCCTATCTAAATGGATAGCAATGAAAACTGGAGCTGAATCTATATATCAAGTTGCTTTTGGTTAGGAAAGGGAGAAAAATTGCAAAACTCAAAACGATGCAAAGAAAAACTACTGCTGCTTCTAGTTGGAAAAACAAATAAATAATATATATTTAGAAAAAAGAATACTGGAGTTCAACTTAGTTTTCTACATTTGCCAGGACTTTGGAATATGACGTTATCAACTAGACAAAAACTTTAAAGCCAATGCCTTTCTATATTGTCTCTGAAAAGTTATGGGTGTTTGCTCAAAAGAATTCAGGTCCCTTGAGTGAGTCAGTCTGTTTTTCTAACTTTTTCCTGATACAGATTCTCTTCCATCATACAACCTGATTGAATCCAGTTGCCCTGATGTAATTTCCTGGTTTGGGGCAAAAGATCCCAGCAGCATTCAAACTTTGTAGGTGACTGAGACCATGCAAGTGGCCATGTCCTGATGATAGTTTCCAGATGGACACAAAGAACGCTGCATCCTAAGAACTAAGTACCACTATATCCAATCCAATTAACATTTACTATGCACTATGACCTGCTAAGCTCTGTGCTAAACATTGGAGATGCAATTAATAAAAAGAAAGACAGTCCTTATGTATGATGAGCTTGCCATCTAAAAGGGAAGACAACATATATACAAGGAAGCAAGAAAGTAGGGATGGTGCTTAGAGAGGTGGGAAGAGACAGTTCACTGGGGGTTCATCTTGTTCCAGAAACTGAAACCCTGCAAAGCAGTAAATATAAAGGAGAATGATCAGAGAATCCATTTTTTCACTCTATAAAGTTAGATATAGGAAAGAGTTTTGTACTCTACTCCTCAGCCTTCCAATCAGAGGGGAAAGGAACCTGAGGGAGGTGGAATGAATCAAGGTTTGGATCAGCAACCTGATTTTAGAAGTGGTAAGTTTATCCTGGGAGGAGCATTTTTCTGAACCCAAGCTGGCTAGCAGATGCAAAGTGGAGAGATATACTATTATGTCTTTTCTATGTTTTGGTAAAGAAATCTCTGATAAAGGTTCAGTGATACACAATGCCTCATTTTGTCCGAACATAATACTAAACCAAGAAGTTCCTGGCTTTAGAAGATCTCATAAAACAGTAGCTTTTTGACTCTTGGTAAGCAGTTAAAAACTTAGGATCTTCCAGTCCTAGGGGAGAGAAAAATGACTTGCTTTGAAGTTAAAAGTGCCTACTTCAAATGTTGACTCTGCTTCTTCTTTCTTTGTGATCTTGGGCAAGTTATTTCATCTGTAATTAATCTCTAAAACAAAGGGGTTAGACTAAGGGATTTCTAAAGTCACTTCTAGCTCTAAAGGGTCTTGATAAGAATTACAGAATCCATTAGAACTTATTACAATCACACATGGGAGCAAAGACTTCTGGTTAGTCAATCAATAAATATTTTTAAGTGCCTACTAAGTGTCAGGCACTAGGCTGTGAAGATCACCAATTAAAGGAAGATGAAAAGGACAGTGGTAAATGGCACCCAGTATGGGGGAATGATCATAATGGAGACCAATCCAAAGAAGTATAGTTAGATAGGAAATGAGGAAATAACTGGTTTGAAGTCCTCTTTAAATGGAGACTATGTGAAGAATTCTTGACTCTATGATAGATTAATACATTTCAATTTAAATGACTTTTTTGTAATAAGAAAGAAAAATTTTCCTTACATGACCCAAAATAATCATCTATTTTATTACAATTCAATTATTTTATCTGTCTTGACTACTCAGTTAAAAACTTTGTCATGAATAAATAAAAGCTACCATTATTGTTTGTTGAAGCTAAACTTAAGGAACCCCTACTAGGTCCTTCAGGAACTGGGATAATGTACCAGTCAATAAGCCAAGTCAAGTTAATAATTATTATTAACTCCTTACTCTGTGTCTGGCACTGTGCTGTATTCTATGGGTATAAAGAAAATAAAAACAAAAAAGACCCAAACAAAAAAGATTATTACTGATCTTAAGCTCACAGTTTCATAGGGCTAGATGAACTTCAGATAACTATGTACAAGTATGATCTTAGAAGGCTAAATTAGAAATAATCAAAAGAAGGAAGCCATTAACATTGAGATATTGGGAAAGGCGACTAGTAAAATTTGGCTTTTAGTTAGGACTTAAAGGAAGTCAGGGAAGTCAGACCAAGGTAAGAGTAGAGTATGTCTCTCCATTTTCCACCTCATCTGGTCTGGGTCCAGACAAGTATCTTAGAATGGGTTCAGATCTGGATAGAGATTAGTCTTTTAGGATGGGTTCTAATGGATTAGGCTCATTTTTCTCTGAATCTTTAGGCTCATCCTTATATTAATATAAAACTCTGGAGAAATTTTTACTTATAGCTTAGATCAGGACTGTCAAAAATGCAGACTGCCTGTGGGTTTCCCAAATGCTTTGTAAACAAAGCAGAGCTCCTGCACAGTTCTCACTAAAATGGTAGGTCAAAATATATTGTCTATTTCTTCAAAAAAAAAAAAACTTTTAAAAGTCAGGTTGGATGGCTTTGGCTTAGATTATGGTCATCTCTAGGGTTCCTCCAAAAGTGAAGTGTAGAAATGTGTTCAAATTTCAATTTCAATTACAATGAGATCAGTATTAATTTCCTCTGTAAGAAAGAAATAGAAAGGGGTGGCTAGGTGGCACAGTGGATAAAGCACCAGCCCTGGAGTCAGGAGTACCTGGGTTCAAATCCGGTCTCAGACAGGTAATAATTACCTAGCTGTGTGGCCTTGGGCAAGCCACTTAACCCCGTTTGCCTTGCAAAAAAAAAACCTAAAAAAAATAAAGAGAGAAATAGAAAATAAAAAAGACTTTCAAAAGGACATGTAGACTATAGACTGAACATGAGGCCAATGCTAACTACTATTATGCCAGTTTAAGAGATTGATACTTAAAGCATGGAAAAATAAAGTAGTTTGCACTATAGACAGACACTTTACATTTCATCTTTTACACCACACTTTCCTCACAACCATTGATGCTTATCTGCTAGATAAAATCAGTCAGGATTAAGACAATCCTCCTCTTGTCAGTGGCTATCTTTTCAGATAAAGAAATTTCCCTTGATTCAACTTCTTTCTAAAGACCTAATGAACTCAAGCCCCAAAACTCCTACAGTGTTCATCAAAATCAGGAAAGACAGCTATATATACATGTACCTTGGGATTACCTTTATTAAAGTGACACTGAAAAAGTCAGTTCCTTAATTGAGGCTTCATTTTTCTCATTTGTAAAATGAGTAAGTTATCCTAGATTAAGTTCTGAATTCCTTGCAGCTCTAGGCTTTATGATCCTAAGGTCAGGAATCAAACTCCTGGAAAGTTAATTATTTGCTCAAGGTCACTGACAGGACTGAAAACTGACTTTAGAGATTTACATTCTCACCTCAACCATGGATTTTTCTTTTTATAAGGGTCGAAGGGTATTAAATTATAATGATAATTCTGAAGAGAAAGGGAGTTTAGATTATTTTTTTAGGTTTTTTTTTTGCAAGGCAAACGGGGTTAAGTGGCTTGCCCAAGGCCACACAGCTAGGTAATTATTAAGTGGCTGAGACCGGATTTGAACCCAGGTACTCCTGACTTGAGGGGCAGTGCTTTATCCACTACGCCACCTAGCTGCCCCTGGGAGTTTAGATTATAACCAAGAATTCACTATCAAGCAAAATTGAACCTTTATTTCAGGGGAAAAGATGGACATTTAATAAAATAGGAGACAGTCTTTCCTAATAAAAAGGCCAGAGTTAAACAGAAAATTCAGTTTTCAAATAGGAGACTCAAGAAATACATGGAAAGGTAAACAGGAAAAAGAAAAAAAGCTGTTATCTCACAAGATTAAACTGGTTATATCCCCAGCTGGGGGGAAGATTCTCATAACTCTTGAGAATTGTAACTTAGAGGGACTACAAATATACTTAGGCAGAAGGAATGGACATTCATGACATGTCCATGACTTTGATGAAATTATTTTTTTAAAAAATCTCATTAAAAGGGGGGACAGTAAAGAGATGGTAGGAAGGGGGAAATTGAATAGGGTAAATTATATATCACATGAAGATGTATAAAGGATTTATTGCAGTAGAGGAGAAGAAAAGAGTTGAAAACTGCCTGAATCTTACTCCCATCAAATTTGGCTCAAAGAGGGATTACCACACACACACACACACACACACACACAGACACTCGGTAGAGATTAGAAACTTATCTTACCTTTGAAGAAGAGGAGAGAAGAGAGGGAAGGAAGGAGGGACTAATAGAAGGAAGGGAAGGAAGAAGAGGAAAACAGAAAGGGGAAAGAAAAGGGAAGGGGCTGGATAGAAGGGGTAAACACACTAAAGGAGGAGGTATTCAGAAGTAAAATACTGAGGAGTAGGGATAGGGTGAAAAAAGGGAAAAAATACAAACATAGCATGGAGGACAATAAAAGGTTAGTAATTATAAATTTGAATGTGAATAAGATGAACTCTCCCATAAAGTAGAAGCTGAGAGCAGAGTGGATAAAAAACCAGAATCCCACAATATGCTGCTTATAAGAAACACATTTGAAGCAGAGAGAATGCATACAGAGTAAAGGTAAAAGGCTGGAACAGAAAATATATGCTTTAGTAAAAGTGAAAACAGCAGGGGGAGAAATCCTCATCTCAGGCAAAGCAATTGCAAAATTAGATCTCATTAAAAGAAATAAAGAAGGAAACTATATCCCCTTAAATGTACCATAGACAATGAAATAATTTCAATAATAAATATGTATGCACCAAGCAGTATAGCATCCAAATTCTTAGAGGAGAAGCTGAATGAGTTACAGGAAGACATAAACAGCTAAACTCTACTGGTGGGAGCCCTTAATTCTCTCTCTCAGAATTAGATAAAGCTAACCATAAAATAAACAAGAAGTTAAGAAGGTGAATAGAATGTTAGAAAATTTAGATGTAGATCTCTGGAGAAAATTGTATGGAAATGGAAAGGAGTACATGGCACTTAAACAAAAATTAATCATAATCAAAGGCATAAAGGCAGACATATTGAATGTATATTTTTCTGACCATGATGCAATAAAAATCATGTGCAAGTAGGGCAATGGAAAGATAAACCTAAAACTAATTGCAAACTAAATAAGCTAATTTTAAAGAATGGGTAGGTCAAAGAACAAATCATGAAAAGAATTAGTGATTTCATGCAAGACAATAACAAGAACAAGACAATGTACCAAAAACTTATGGGATATAGTCAAAGCAGGTATAAAGGGATATATTATATCTCTAAATGTTTACATGAAAAAAACAGAGAAAGGAAATCAAAGAACTGAGCATGCAACTAAAATATTTAATAACAAATTTTAAATTGCCAATTAATATTAAATTAGAAATTCTGATAAAGTTGAAGTTAACAAAATTGAAAGGAGGAAAACCATTGAACTAATAAATAAAATGAAGAGTTTGTCTTATGAAAAAAACTAATAACATAAGTAAACCTTTGGTTAATTTTAAAAAAGAAAGAAGAAAACCAAATTAGCAAAAAATGGAAAAGGTTAAATCCCCACCAATGAGGAGGGAATTAAAGTGATAATTCAGAACTGTTCTGTCCAACTGTATGCTAATAAATGTGATAATTGAAGTGAAATGGATGAATGTTTATTGATGTCAGCATCCCTGAGTGTGTATTTGTGGTGATATGAGAAATATCCAGGCCAGGCAGATAATCATAGCCAACTTTGTTTATTGATCAGAGAGCCAAGATAGTTAAATTTTCTACTCCAGTTGATTCTTACAATACTGGTTATTCTTATCACTAAACTATTTTTCCATAATGTTAAGGTACAAAGATCATAGGTATTTTTCAAGATCTGTGCCTGTTGTTTTTCATGGTATGTGATTAGCCCAACACCCTATACAGGACATGGTCCTGGATCACAGGCAATAATGCAAAACTTCAGGTCATGTCACAAGGCAAATCCATAGCTGGTATCAGAGATCCTTGCCTTGAGTCACATCACAAAGGAAACCTGGAGTTGACCTCAGAGATCCTTGAGGAACCTGGATCATGTATCATGGTTTTCCACAATTTACAAAAATATAAATGTCTAGGTTAAAAGAAGAAGAAATTAAACACTTAAATAAGAAAAAGAAATTCTCAGAAAAAGAAATGCAAACAAGCCATCAATGAACTCCCTATGAATAAATCTCCAGGGTCATATGGATTCACAAGTGAATTCTATCAAACATTCAAGGAACAATTAGTTTCAATTCTATATAAGCTATTTGAAAAAATAGGTGAAGATGGAACTCTATCAAAACAGAAAAAGAAAATTGTAGTTCAGTTTCCCTAATGAGTATGGCTGCAAAAATTTTGAATAAAATATTGGCATTTACAGTAGGAAAATACATATGACCAAGTAGGAGTTATAACAAGTATGCAAGGTTGGTTCAATACTAAGAAAAATGTCAACATAATTAACTACATCAATAACAAATCTAACAAATCATATGATTATCTGAATAAATGTTAAAAAAAGCTTTTAACAAAATGTAGCACCCATTCCTTCTAAAAGCACTAGAGAACATAGGGAAAAATGGATTATTTTTAATGAATAAAGATAAGCTGTATCTATCTGAAACCATCAATACACATTATATGCAATGGGGATAAGCTAGAAGCATTCCCAATAATATCAGGTAAAACAAGGATTCCCATTAAAACCACTATTATTCAATTATTATATTAGAAATGTTAACTTTGGCAATGAGAAGAAAAAAGAAATTGAAGGAATTAGAATTGATAATGAGGAAACAAAACTCCCTTCTTTGCAGGTGATATGATGGTATACTTGGAGAACCCTAGAAAATCATGTAAAAAATTTACTATAAACAATTAGCAACTTTAGCAAAACTGCAGGATATAAACAAACCTATGTAAGTCCTCAGTATTCATATATATATATATATATATATATATATATATATATATATATATATATATATATATTATAACAAGATACACCAGCAAGAGATAGAAAGATAAATTCCATTTAAAATAACTTCAGGCAACATAAAATACTTGAGAGTTTACCTACCAAGACAGACTAAGAAACTTTATGAAAACAACTATAAAACAATTTTCATACAAATAAAATCACATCTAAATAACTGGGCAAATGTGAATTGTTCATGGGTAAGTCAAGCTAATAAAAAAATGACAATTCTACCTAAATTGAACTTCCAAAAAATTACTTTAGTGAGTTAGAAATCATAGTAATTAAATTCATATGGAGTAACAAAAAATAAAAAATAGCAAGGGAATTAATGAAAAAAATGCAAAAGAAAGAAGCTTAGCCATACAAGATACAAAATTATATTATAAAGCATCAGTATCAAAACTGTCTGGTAACATCTAAAAAAAAGAATGATAGATCAAGAAATGACTATAGTATTATATTGGGTTTTTTTAGTTTTTTTTTTCAAGGCAATGGGGTTAAGTGGATTCCCCAAGGCCACTTATTAAGTGTCTGAGGTTGGATTTGAACTCAGGTGCTCCTGACTCCAGAGCCAGTGCTCTATCCACTGCGCCAGCTAGCCGCCCCAGTATGCTGCTGTTTGATAAACCCAAAGAGTTCAACTTCTGAGATAAGAAATCACAATTTGATAAAAATTGCTAGGAAAACCAGAAAAGAGTATGGCAGAAACTAGGATTAAGCCAACATCTCATACCCTATACCAAGATAAGGTCAAAATGGGTGCAAGCTTTAAACATCAAAGACAATATTTTAAGCAAATCTGGAGAACAAGGAATAGTTTATTGTCATAGTTATGGAAAGGGGAGTAGTTTATGACAGAAGAAAAGATAGAGAATATTATAAAAAACAAACTGAATAATTTTTATTACATTAGATTTAAAATGTTTTGGACAAACAAAACCACTGTAACCAAGATCAAAAGGAATGTAGTAATTTGGGAAAAAAAAATTTTACAACTAGTGTTTATGACAAAGAACTCATTCCTAAAATATATAGAGAATTGAGTCAAATTTTTAAAAAAGCAAATCATTCTCCAATTGAAAAATGATCAAAAGATATGCAAAGGCAATTTTCAGACAAAAATATCAAAGCTGTCTATAGTCATATGAAAAATTGCTCTAAATCATTACTGATTAGAGAAATGCAAACTAAAGCATCTCTGAGGTACCACTTCAGACTTTTCAGATTGACCAATATGACCAGAAAGGATATTGATCAGTGTTGGAGGGGATGTGGGATCTGGAACCCTAATGGAATGTTTGTGGAGCTATGAACTAATCCGACCTTTCTGGAGAACAATTTGGAATTATGACCAAAGGGCAATAAAATTGGGCATACCCTTTGATCCAGTAATACATCTACTGGATCTGTATCCTGAAGAGACCATGAAAAAAGGACACAAATCCTAGACTGACAAAAATCTTCATAGCAAATCTGTTTGCAGTGATAAAGAATTAGAAATTGAGGGGATGTCCATCATTGGGAAATGGCTCAATAGATTGTGGAAAATGTACTATTGTTCTTTAAGAAAGTGTGAGGGATGGGATTTCAGAAAGGCCTAGAAAGTCTTGCATGTATTGATGCTGAGTGAGATGAGCAGAACCAGAACTTTATACACACAAACAACAAAATGGAATGATGATCATCCAGAATGGACTTGTTCATTCCATCAGTGCAGTAATCAGGGACAATATCAGGAGATTTGTGATGGAGATTACCAACTGTATATACAAAAGGAACTGTGGAGTTTAAATGAAGGCTAAGGTTTATTATCTTCAATTTTAAAAGTTATCATATAATATGTAATTTTCTATCTCTAATGTTTACTTTCTTTTGGATGTGATTTTTATCACGCAAGAAGTTCAATTTTGATCTATACTTATCATGGATGCAAATGTAAAATCTATATCAGATTGTCTTATGTTGGAGGGGAGAGGAAAGAGAAAAATGTTAAAGCTCAAAACCTTGCAAAAAATTGATTGGAAGAAACTACCATTGTATGTAATTGAAAAATGAAATATTTATATAATAAAAAATAAATTATAAGGATCTTGAACTGTGGAAAAGCCACTATCCTTGACTGAGACATAACTGAGGGGAAACGAGACAGAATTTTTAGAAGAGTTTACTTTTAATAAATGAATGTTTTCACAGTGAGAATAAAGGTTGAAATCAGTATCTTTGACTTTTTTAAAAGGTACTCTTTGAGACTTCTGGGGTAGAGCCAAGATAGTAGTGACATGAAGCTAGCATGCTCCCAGAGCTTTTCCTCATACAATGCTAAATGAAACCTCTGCACAGACATTAAAGCTACAGATCTCAGCAAAAAAAAGATATGATCTAAAGATGTTTTCAATATGAATGTCTGTCTCTTTGGGAAAAAGGAGAAATAAAGCCCAACTAGGCAGGAAAGCAGGAAAGTCAGTGGGAAACTTTTAGAGACAATGCAGTCCAGGTCCAGGTCCCAAAATTCTGACAACAGCATAGTCCTAACAGTTTTATAGCAAGCCAGCAGGGAGGGTCCCAACCCAAACAAAGTCTGAACCCTAGGAACATGGAACTAAAGACAGGATTGAATTGAGAACAAACCACTGCAAGGGCAGAACATGGACACAAAGGATGAAACAAAACTCTGCAAAGACAATGGTTAGACTGTGTAGGCACCATCCTGGCCAATAACAAGCCAGGGATTACGCCCCAGCCCCAGCATGAAAAACTTAGGTCTATACCCCAGGATTAGAGCTCAGACAATCAAGATGAGCAAAAAACCTAAAAGAGTGCTTACTATAGAAAACTACTATGCAGATAAAAATGGTCACAATGCCACCTCAGAAGAAGAAAATAGTGAAAAATACCTCAAATAGGAAGTCTCAAGAGTCTATGAATTGGACTCAAATTCAAAATTTCATAGAAGAGCTTACAAAGGAATTTAAAAACCAAAGACAGAA
This sequence comes from Macrotis lagotis, assembly GCF_037893015.1. Taxonomy (NCBI): domain Eukaryota; kingdom Metazoa; phylum Chordata; class Mammalia; order Peramelemorphia; family Peramelidae; genus Macrotis; species Macrotis lagotis. Next base: position 446,039,279 of record NC_133658.1, on the reverse strand, counting down.
AGAAGAAAAATGGAAAAAAATAAATGAGAGTCAAGCAGAAAATTTTTAAATAATTGACAGGAATCAGCTCCTTTAAAAGTACAAATAACCAACTGGAAAAAGAATGCATCTCTTCTGGCCAAGATGGTGGAGAGAAGCCAGGCACTGTGCTAAGGTCTCCTGGCTTTCCCTCAGAATTAATATGAATCAAGCCTCTTAACTGAATTCAAATCCATAAAATTCAAAAAGTGCAAAGGAAAAGAATATCTACCAACAAGGTCTGTCTCAGAGGAACATGGATGATGAGCTGGGGACAGAGAGCAGAGAGCCAGTCCAGGGTGAAACCCAGGAAGGCCTCAGAAGCTTTGGCTTTGTGAGTAGCAGGAGAGCAGTGCAGTGGGTGGGAGAGCTTCAGCACAGCAGCTAGGCATCAATCTGGTTCCCTCAGCTGGCTAGGAAGACTAGGGCCACTTGCTCCATATTTTCAGGAGTGTCCCCATGTTTCCAAATGAGTCCCCATGTTTCCAGCCTCCCCCATCCTGTAAGAGAAAAAGACTCTTCCAGAATGCAAGAACAACCTGCCCATCCCTCCCCATGCTCAGATGTGGGCAACAGATTTCTCTCAGTGCTGAGTGAATAATAAAATTAACTAAATAGCCCACATTGTCCAAATATAATTCAGACCCTGCTGCTTCCCCCATTCCCCCAGGGCAATGGAAGGGACCACAATTCAGGTTTACAGACACTCCAGAGAAAACATCTAGCACCCCATTCTGGCCAGCCCACTTGGGGAATACCAAGCCCAGTGAACAAAGCCCCTAGGGTTTTCAAAACCAAAGGTCTGTGAACCAGGCACCCACCACCATAACCTAGGAAAATGAAGAAAGACTAGTGAAAAGGGAGGTCCATTGATAGCTACCTTTAAGACAAAGACCCTAACTCAAAGAGAGCTAGAACTTCTGAGGAGAATATGAATTGGTCTCCAGCCAGAAAGACTTCTTATAAAAGATCATGAAGGAGTTTAAAAATCAATTGGATCTTCCAGCCAAGATGGAGGAGAGTATACAGGCACAGTTCTAAAGTCTCCTTATCTTTCCCCATCTATGATATGAAACAAACCTCTTAACAGAAATCCCAGAAATCCGATCCCCAAAACCCAGAATGAAAAACCAGGAGAAAGAACATCTACCTCAGGATTTGTTATCCATGGTCCTGGGTGAGTCCAGGCACAGAGGGTGGATCAGCCATGGATCAGCCTGATTAGTGGTGGGGCTGGAGGCCCAGAGCCTGAGGGCCCAAGAGCCAGACTTGCTTGATCAGCGGGGCTTGCGTCATCTAGGGAGCAGAGGCATTGGTGTGGGCGCTGACCTTCAGGAGCTTGCCCACAGGGCTTGGGGGAGAGTTCTGGTGCAGGAGAGCAGTGGACATCATCCTGGGACTCCTCTGGTCTGAGGAACTCCAAGTCAATACCTCCACTGTGTCTGAGGCCTCTTCTCAGAACAAACACTGTTGCAGACCTTCTGCTCCAGGCACAAGTGTGTGAGCAGAAGAACCAGTTCAGCTGACAATAGGGAGAAGGATGACCTCACTCACTGATTGAGGACAAAATTATTTAACAGCTTCAATCACTCCATCCAGGCTAAGAGAGAAGGCCTCAATAAAGGTCACAGACACTCCAGAGAAAGCAACCAGCACCTCATACAGGCCAGCCAGAGAAATTAAACTCAATGAGCAAATTCTCTAGCACCCCTACTGGCCAGCTGGAGATACTGCACTCAGTGAGTAAAGCCTCTAGGGATCCCAACACCAACTCAAGCTCTTCGCAAAATGAAGAAAGGTCAGTGGAAAGGTGCATCCATAGAAAAATTCTTGGAAGGAAAAGACCCTAACTCAGGGAGACCTAGAACCTCTGAGGAGAATATGATCTGGTGTCCAGCACAGAAAGACTTCCTTGAAGAAATAAGGAAGGAATTTAAAAACCAATTAGAAAATTTAGGAGAGTCAATTAACACATTGCAACAAGAAAGCAAATCATTGGAAAATACAATTGGACAAAAACAAAATAAGAATAATTCCACCCAAACCTCAATTGGACAAATGGAAAGCTCTTTCAAAAATAGAATTCACCAGTTGGAAAAGGAGTTGCAAAAGGTAAATGAAGAAAACTGCTCTCTAAAAAAATATGGACTCTGCGTAAACTAATGACTTCATGACACAGCAAGCACCTGTGAAACAAAATCAAAAAATAGAAAAATATAAGAAAATGTAAAATAGCTCATCAGCAAAACCACTGACCTTGAGAATAGGGGCAACCTGAGAATCGAAGATGGGCAACCTGAGAATTATTGGACTTCCTGAAAACACTGAAGAGAAAAAATCCTGGATTTAATATTATAGGATTTAGTGATGGAAAATTGCCCTGATATCATGGAACCAGAGTGCAAAGTAGTTATTGAAAGAATACATCAATCCCCTCCAGAAAGAGATACTAAAATGACAACAACAAGAAATATTGTGGCCAAATTCCAGAACTATCAGATAAATGAGAAAATCCTACAAGCAGCCAGAAAGAAACAATTTAAATATCAAGGAGGCACAGTAAGGATTATGCAGGACCTGGCTGCATCAACATTAAGGAATCAAAAGGACTGGAATGAGATATTTTGAAGAGCAAGGGAGCCTGGAATGCAGCCAAGAATCCACTATCCCACAAAGCTGAGCCTTCTTCTTCAAAGGAAAAGATGGACATTTAACTAAATGGAAGAATTCCAAAAATTCCTGATAAAAATACCAAAGCTAAATAGAAAATTTAGACATCAAACAGGAGGTTCAAGAGACACATGAAAAGGCAAAAAAAAAGTGGGGGGGGTAAAGAAAAAAAACTGCTAACCAATAAGTTGAAACTGGCTATATCCTAGCATGGGAAAAGTATTCTCATTACTCTTGACAATTGTAACTCTAACAGAGAGAATATACTTAGCCAGAAGTGATGGAAACTCATGACTTATCCATGAGACTGCTATCCAGTGGGATGGATGAAACTGGCTATAGCCCTACTTGGGAGAAAGATTCTAATAACTCTCAAGAACTGTAACTCTATTAGATAGAAGTACTTAGCTAGAAGTGATGGACACTCAGAATTTTCTATGACTCAGATAGAATGATTTAAAAACACATCCTCTTTAAAAGGGGGGGGACAAGAAGGAGGCAGGAGAAGGGAGGGGACTGAATGGAGTAAATCTCATTTCATTAAGCATAGAAAATAACTATGGTAATAGAGGGGAAGAAGAGAGGAGATGAGAAACACCTGAATCTTCTTCTCATCAGACCTGGCTTAAAGTTAACTTAAACACATACTCAGTTAACTTAAAAAACATCTAACCTCTCAAGTATTAAAAGGGGGGAAAGGGGAGGGGGGGATGGAGAAATGGAGGGGGAAAGGGAAAGGGGAAAGAAAGGGATATAGGAAGGCAAACACACTGAAGGGAGTGGTATTCAGAAACAAAATACTGGGGAATATGGATAAGGAGGGGGGAAGGGGAAAAATACAAATGGAGGGAAGATAGCATGGAGGGCAAAAAAAAGAGTTAATAATTACAACTTTGAATGTGAATGGGACAAACTCTACCTTAAAAGGTAAGCAAATAGCAGACTGGATTACAAACCAGAATCCTACAATATGCTGCTTACAAGAAACTCATTTGAAGCAGAGAGATACATATAGAGTAAAGGTAAAAGGTTGGACAAAATATATTTTGCATGAGCTGAAGTGAAAAAAGCAGGGGTAGCAAACCTTATCTCAGACAAAGCAGCTGCAAAAATAGGTAGCATAAAAAGATAAGGAAGGAAGCTATATCCTCCTAAAAGGTACCATAGACAATAAAGTGATTCCAAAACTGAATATATATGCAACCAAAGTGATAGCACCCAAATTCTTAGAGGAGAAACTGAAAGAACTACAGGAAGACATAGACAGCAAAACTCTACTAGTGGGAGACCTCAACCTCCCCTCCTCGTATATTGATAAATTGAATCATAAAATAAGTAGGAAGAAGTTAAAGAGGCAATAGACTGTTAGAAAAACTAGATATGATAGACTTATGGAGGAAATTGAATGGGGATAGAACAGAATACACTTTTTTCTCTGCAGTACATGCCACTTATACAAAAATTGACCATGTACTAGGGCATAAAAAGCTAATGATCAACTGCAGAAAGTCAGAAATAATGAATACATCTTTATCAGATAACAATGCAATAAAAGTCACATGGAATATTGGGACAGGGAGATATAGACCCAGAACTAATTGGAAACTGAATCATCTCATTTTAAAGAATGAGTGACACAAGCAACAAATTAAAGAAAGAATTATTTTATCCTAAATAATGACAATAATGAAACAATATACCAAAACCTATGGGATTCACTCAAAAAGGCTGTCAGAGGATATATTATATCTTTAAATGCTTACATGAATAAATTAGAGAAAGAGGAAATCAATGAACTAAATATTCAATTAAAAAATTAGAAAAAAAGAACAAATTAAAAAATCCCCAATTAAATACAAAATTAGTAATTTTAAAAATGAAAGGAGACATTAATAAAATTGAAATCAAAAAAACTATTGAATTAATAAAACCAAATTTGGTTTTATGAAAAAAAACAATAAAACTGATAAACCTCTGGTCAATTTGATTAAAAAAGAAAGAAGAAAACTAAATTGCTAGTATCATAAATGCAAAAGGTGAACTTACCACCAATGAGGAGGAAATTAAAGTAATAATTCAGAATTATTTTGCCCAACTATGCCAATAAATTTGACAATCTAAGTGAAATGGATGAATATTTAGAAAAATATAAGTTGCCCAGGTCAAATGAAGGAGATTAAATACCTAAACAACCCTATCTCAGCAAAAAGAAATTCAAGAAGCCCTCATTGAACTCCCCAAGAAAAATTCTCCAGGGCCAGATGGATTCACAAATGAATTCTACCAAACATTTGAGGAACATTTGGTTTCAATTCTATATAAAATTTTTGGAAAAGTAGGGGAAAACAGAACTCTGCCTAACTCATTCCATGAAACAAATATGGTACTGATACCTAAATGAAGAAGAGTTAAAACAGAGAAAGAAAACTCTAGGCCTACCTCCCTGATGAATATAGATGAAAAAATCTTAAATAAAATCTAAGCAAAACTATTACAAGAAGTTATCAATGGGATAATACATTTTGACCAAGTAGGATTCATTCCAGGAATGTGGTGGTGGTTCAATATTAGGAAAACTGTTAGTATAATCAATTATAACAACAACAAACCTATCAGAAATTATATGATCATATCAACAGGTGCTGAAAAAGATTTTGACAAAATACAGCACCCATTCCTAATAAAAACACTAGAGAGTGTAGGGAAAAAATGGACAGTTCCTTAGAATAATTAACAGTGTCTATCTGAAACCATCAACAAGCATTATATTCAATGTGGAAAGGCTAGAAGTATTCCCAATATGATCAGGGGTGAAACAAGGATGTCCATTATCACCACTACTATTCAATATCATATTAGAAATGTTAGCTTCAGCAATTAGAGAAGAAAAAGAAATTGAAGGAATTAGAATTGGGAAGGAAGAAACAAAACTCTTACTCTTTGCAGATGACATGATGATATACCTAGAGAATCCCAAAAAATAATCCAAAAAATTACTGGAAACAATTAGCAATATTTGCAAAATTACAGGATATAAAATAAATGTCCATAAATCCTCAACTTTTCTATATATGACTTGCAAGATACAGCAGGAAGAGCTAGACAGAGAAATCCCATTCAAAGTAACCTCAGAAAGTATAAAATACCTGGCATTCTATTTGCCAAGGCAGGCTCAGAAACTTTTTGAAAATAATTATAAAACACTTCTCCCACAAATTAAATCAAATTTAAATAACTGAGCAAACATTAATTGCTCATGGATATGTAGAATTAATATAATAAAAATGACCAAAACTAAACTACCTGTTTAGTGCCCTATCAACCAAAATTCCAAAAAATTACTTTAATGAGTTAGAAAAAGTTGCAAGTAAATTCATATGGATAAATAAAAAGTCAAGAATTTTCAGGAGCTTAATGAAAAAATGTGCAAAAGAAGGGGGCTTGGCCCTACCTGATCTAAAATTTTTTTATAAAGCATCAGTCATCAAAACTGTCTGGTGTTGGCTAAGAAATAGAGTGGTAGACCAGTGGAATAGGCTAGGTGCAATAGCAGGAAATGATTATAGTAATCTGCTGTTTGATAAACCCAAAGACTCCATTATTGGGATAAAAACTCTCTCTTTAATAAAAAACTGCTGGGAAAATTAGAAGTTAGGATGGAAGAAACTTAGATTAGACCAGCACCTGACACTGTACCAGGATAAGATCCAAATGGATACAGGATTTAGACATAAAAAATAATACTATAAGCAAATTAGAAGATCAAAGACTAGTTTACCTGTCAGATCTATGGCAAGGGAAGCAGTTTATGACTAAGGAAGATTTGGAGAAAATCACTAAAATCAAACTAGATGATTTTGATTACATTAAATTAAAAGGCTTTTTGCACAGACAAAACCACTGTAACCAAGATCAAAAGAAATGGAGTAAACTGGGAAACAATCTTTACAACTAATGTTTCTGACAAAGGACTCATTTCTAAAATATTCAGAGAACTGAGTCATATTTTTTTTAAAAAAAAGCCATTCCCCAATTGACTAATGGTTAAAGGATATGCAAAAGCAATTTACAGATGAGTAGATCAAAGCAATCCAGTCATATGAAAAATTGCTCTAAATAATTACTTATTAGAGAAATGAAAATTAAAGCTTCTCTGAGGTATCACCTCATACCTTTCAGATGGGTCAATATGACCAGAAAGGACAATGATCATTGTTGGAAGGGTTGTGGGAAATCTGGGAAATTATTACATTGTTGGTGGAGCTGTGAACTCATCCAACCTTTCTGGAGAGAAATTTGGAACTATGCCCAAAGGGCAACAAAAATGTGTATACCATTTGGTCCAGCAATACCACTCCTGGGTCTATGCCCTGAAGAAATGATGAGAAAGAGTAAAAACTTCACTTGTCCAAAAATATTCATAGCAACCCTGTTTGTGGTGGCAAAGAATTATAAATCAAATAAATGTCCTTCAATTGGGGAATGGTTTATCAAACTGTTGTATATGTCTGTCATGGAACACTATTGTTCTATTAGAAACCAGGAGGGATGGGAATTCAGGGAAGCCTCGAGGGATTTGCATGAACTGATGCTGAGTGAGATGAGCAGAACCAGAAAAACATTGTACACCCTAACAGCAACATGTGGGCAATGATCAACCTTGATGGACTTCAGGGATAGTTTTGGGCTCTCTGCTATGGAGAATACCATCTGTATCCAACTAAGGAACCATGGAGTTTGAACAAAGTCCAAGGACTATTTTCTTTAATTTAGAAAAAAAAAACATCTTATTGTCTGATCTTTTTACCTCTTACACTTTATATTTCTTCCTTAAGGATATGATTCCTCTCTCATAACACTAAATTTGGATCAATGTATAACATGGAAACAATGTAAAGATTGACAAATTGCCTTCTGTGGTGGGGTGGGGTGAGGGAAGTAAGATTAGGGAAAAAAATTGTAAAACTCAAAATAAATAAAATCTTTAATGGAAAAAATCAATTGAAAAAATGGGAAAAGAAACTGAAGAGAAAATTAATACCTTGCAACAAGAAAAGAAATCCTCAGGAGATACAATTGGACAAATGCAAAACAAAAATAATTCTCTCAAAACCTCAATTGGGCAAAAGGAAAACTCCTTCAAAAAATAAAACTGACCAATTGGAAAAGGAGTTGCAAATGGTAACAGAAGAAAATTCTTCTCTCAAAAAATAATGATTTCATGAGACAACAAGAATCTGTTAGACAAAATCAAAAAATTGAAAATATAGAGAAAAATGTAAAATACCTTGGTAAAACAACCAAATTTGGGAATGGTTCAGGAAAGACAACCTAAGAACCATTGGGCTTCCTGAAAACATAGAAGAGAAAAAAAAGCTTGGACTGTATATTACATGATTTAGTGATGGAAAATTGCCCTGATATCATGGAACCAGATGGCAAAATTTTTATTGAAATAATACATTGATCCCTTATTAAAGGGATCCCAAAATGAAAACATCAAGGAATATTGTGGCCAAATGCCAGAACTATCAATTGAAAGAGGAAATCCTGCAAGCAGCCAAAAAGAAACAATTTATATATGAAGAAGTCACAATAAGGATTACACAGGACCTGGCTAGATCAACATTAAAGGATCAAAGGGCCTGGAATGTGATATTCCAAAGAAAAGGGGAGCTTGGAATGCAGCCAAGAATTCACTACCCAGAAAAACTGAGTCTTCTGTTCCAGGGAAAAAGATGGACATTCAAGGAAATAGGAGACATCCAACTTTTCTTGTTGAAAAGACCAGAGCTAGTTAGAAAATTTGGACTTCAAACAGCAGATGCAAGAGACACATGAAAGGGTAAAAAAAAAGGGAAAAGAAAAAAAAACCTGTTGTCCAATAAGGTGAAACTGGCTATATCCCCACCTGGGAGAAAGATTCGCATGACTCTTAAAAGCTGTAACTCTATTAGACAGAATACACTTAGCCAGAAGTGATGGACACTGGTGACTGATCTGTAAGTTTGACAGAATGATTTCAAAAACAATATCTCCTTAAAAGGGGGGGACAGTAAAGAGACAGGAGGATGGAGGAGATTGAATAGGGAAAATCATATTACATAAAGAGGAACAAAGGACCTATTGCAATAGAGTGGAAGAAGGGAGGAGAAGGGAACTGCCTGGATCTTACTCTCATTAGACTTGGCTTAAAGTTAACATATACACACTTAGTTAAGAAACTTATATTATCTTTCAAGTATTAGAAGGGAAGAGGGGGAGGGGAGGAAAAGGGGAACTAACAGAAGGAGGGGAAGGAAGAAGGGACAAAGGAAAAGGGGAAGGAAAGGGGAGGGGTTTGGATAAAAGGGGGCAAACACATTGAAGGTGGTGGAATTCAGAAACAAAATATTGGGGAATATGGATAAAGTGAAAAAAAGGGGAAAATACAAACAGAAGGAAGATAACATGGAGGGCAATAAAGACTTAGTAATTATACTTTGAATGTGAATGAGATGAATTCTTCCTTAAAATGTAAGCAAACAGCAAGAGTGGATTAAAAGGAAGAATTCTACAAAATAATACTTTAAAGAATCTCATTTAGAACAGAGAGACACATAGAATAAAAGCAAAAGGTTGGAGCAAAATATATTTTGCTTCCAAAGTGAAAAAAGCAGGGATAGCCATCCTTATCTCAGACAAAGCAGCTGCAAAATAGATATCATTAAAAGAGATATGGAAAGAAGCTATATCCTCACCCTAAAAGGTACCATAGACAATGAAGCAATTTCAATGCCAAATTTGTATACACCAAGTGGTATAGCATCCAGATTTTTAGAGGAGAAGTTGAATGAATTATAAGAAGACATAGCAAAACTTTACTGGTGGGAGACCTCAACCTCTTGCTATCAGATTTAGATAATCTCAACATAAAATAAATAAAAAGGAAGTTAAGGAGGTAAATTGTTAGAAAATCTAGAAATGAAAGGCCTTTGGAGGAAATTGAATGGGGATAGAAAGGAATATACTTTTTCCCTGCAGTATATGGCACTTATACAAAAATTAACTGTGACCTAGGGCACAAAATAACCTTTTAATCCAGTGCAGAAAGACAGAAGTAATGAATACAACCTTCTCAGATCAAAATTCAATAAAAATCACATGTAATAATGGGCCATGGAAAGATAGACCCAAAAGTAACTGGAGACTAATTAACCTCATTTTCAAGAATGAGTGGATCAACAATTTATATAAAGAATTAATGATTTCATCCTGGATAATGACAATAATGAGACAGAATATCAAAACTTATGGGACACTTTCAAGGCAGCTGTCAGGGGATATATTATATCTTTAAATGTTTACATGAATAAATTAAAGAAAACGGAAGTCAATTAACTAAGCATGAAACCAAAAAAATTAGAGAGACAACAAATTAAACCCCCCCAATTAAATATCAAATTCTAAATTCTAAAAATTAAAGGAGAAATTAATAAAATCAAAAGCAAAAAAACCATTGAAGGACTCAATAAAATGAAGAGTTGGTTTAAAAAAAATAAAATTGATAAACCTCTGTTTAATTTGATTTAAAAAAAGGAAGAGGAAAACCAAATTTCTAGTATCATAAATGAAAAAAGAGAACTCATCACCAATGAGGAGGAAACTAAAGTAATAATTTAGCATTATTTTGCCCAACTGTATGCCAACAAACTTGCTAATCTAAGTGAAATGGATGAATATTTATAAAAACATAAGTTGCCCAGGTTTAGTGAAGATGAAATTAAATACCTAAATAACCTTATCTCAGAAAAAGAAATTCATAAGCCCTTATTAAATTCCTTAAGAAAAAAAACCCCAGGGCCAAATGGATTCGCAAGAGAATTCTATCAAACATTTTAAAGAACAATTGGTTCCAAATCTATATAAAATCTTTGGGAAAATTGGTGAGGATGGAACTCTGCCTAACACTTTCTATGACACCAATATGGTGCTGATACCTAAGCCAGGAAGAGTCAAAACAGAAAGAAAACTATAGACCTATCTCCCTAATGAATATAGACCCAAAAATCTTAAATAAAATCTGAGCAAAGCAATTACAGCAAGTTTTTACTAGGATAAAACAATATGACCAAGCAGGATTTATCACAGGAATGCAGGGTTGGTTCAATATTCAGAAAACTGCCAGTATAATTAACTATATTAATAACAAATCTATCAGAAATCTTATAATTATATCAATAGATGCTACTAATAAAAAGCAGTAGAGAGCATAGGAATAAATGGATTTTTCCTTAGAATGATCAGCAGTATCTGTCTAAAACAATCATCAAGCATTATATGCAATGGAGATAAACTAAAGGCATTCCCAATAAGATCAAGGGTGAAACAAGGATGCCCATGATCACAACTACTATTCAATATTGTGTTAGCTTCATGGGGGGAGGGGGATGGAACCAAGATGGCAGCATGAAGGCAGAATTTCCCAGCAACTCTTTCCCCCAAGAACTCCAAAAGTCAACAAATTATGAATCTAGTCAAAATTTAGAGGGGGGCAGAACCCACAGAAAGACCGAGTTATACATTTTCCCAGTCCAAGATAACTCAGAAGTTCCACAAGAAAGTGTTGGACCAGGAGTTGGTAAAAAAGCCATGACCACAGTGCAGCCCAGCCCAACCCAGCCCAGAGATCACCAGCAACAGATTGAATGGGTGGTGAGAGGACTCTGCTGCACCAGAATGAGTGTGGAGTGGGGAGCACTGGCCACAGTGAGTATCTGGAGAAAGCAGCCTACAGAGCATAGCCCCCAGACAATAAGGGGGTCAGCGAAGACTGCAGAAATTTCTCTGCTCTCTCTCACGGTAGGACTCTGTTGTATACCCACATTCAGATTCAGTTGCAGTTTGGGCTTCCATACTAAAATAGCCAAGTAGGACTTACAGCTCCAGGGCAGAGGGAAATGAGGTGGTCATCTACATATCAAAGAACAGGCAAGAGAGCATAAAAACTTGGAGGAATAAAGGTCCCAGTAGGGTGTCCCAAAACAAACCACAAAAGACTTAGAAGTGCCACAAATTGGTCTCAGGCTGGGGAAATGGATAAACAACAGAAAAAGAAGAATCTGACCATAGAGAATTACTTTAGTCCCATGGAAGGTCAAAACACATACTCAGATGATGACAAAATGGAAGCTTCCATATCCAAAACTCCAAGAGAAATAGGAAATGGTCTCAGACTATAAATGAGCACAAAAAAAGACTTTGAAAAACAATTAAGGGAGGTGGAGGAAAAATTGGGAGGAGAAATGAGAACAATGCAGAAAAATCATGAAAACAAAATCAGCAGTTTGGTGAAAGAAATATAAACTAATACGGAAGTAAATAATATTTTTAAAAAAATCATTTCATGCTTAATGGAAAAAGCAAAACAAAAGGCAAATGAGAAGAATGCCTTAAAAAAGCAGAATTGGCCAGGTGGAAAAGAAGATCAAAAAGCTCTCTGAAGAAAATAACTCCTTCAAAAATGGAACTTATGACTTTGCAAGAAATCAGGAAGAGGGGCGGCTAGGTGGCGCAGTGGATAAAGCACCAGCCCTGGAGTCAGGAGTACCTGGGTTCAAATCTGATCTCAGACACTTAATAATTACCTAGATGTGTGGCCTTGGGCAAGCCACTTAACCCTCATTTGCTTTGCAAAAACCTAAAAGAAAATCAGGAAGAAATAAAACTCTTCCAAAAAAAGCCAAAAATGAGAAGAAAATGTAAAATATCGCATTGGAAATACAACTGACCTCAAAAACAGATCCAGAAGAAATAATTTAAAAATTATAGGGCTACCTGAAAGTAATGACCAGGAAAAGAGCCTAGATTTCATTTTTCAAGAAATAATATGCCCTGCTCTGTTTCTTGCTTCAACAGTATTTGGACAGAACCGATCAGGTGTCCCCCAGCTCCCCTCGCCTCTCTGCAGTCCTCCAGCTCCTGGTACCAGCCACCCCCCACCTCCAGCACCAGTAGCCTCTTCTCACTGCCATGAGTTCTACCTCCCAGATCCACCAAAACTTCTCAGCAGAGGCCAGGGCCGCTGTCAGCCATCAGGCCAACCTCTACTTGCAGGCTTCCTACTCCTACCTGTCCCTAGGTTTCTATTTAGACCTGGATGATGTTGCCCTGCCCTGGGTGTTGCATAATTTTCCAGGAACTTGTGAAAGATAAGGGTGAGGGCACTGAATGCCTCATGCGGCTCCAGAACCAGCACAGTGCCTGGGTCCTCCTCCAGGCTGTGCAGAAGCCTACCTGCAATGAGTGAGGCCACAGCCTGTAGGCCATGAAGGCTGCCCTGGACCTGGAGAAGGGTCTGAACCAGGCCCTCCTGAAGCTACATGCCCTGGGCTCCAACCAAGGGGACCAGCAACTCTGTGACTTCCTGGACAGCCACTACCTGGCAAGGAGGTGAAGTTGCTTAAGGGCCTGATCACCCTGCACCATGTACAGGCTGAACCCCAGGCCAGGCTGGGTGAGTATCTGTTTGAGAGGCTGAGCCTGAAGTACGACTGAAGGAGTGGCTCCCAGCCCCAAGAGAATGGGTGCTGGCCAACCTAAATAAAGATGGCTCATTCCATCAAAAAAAACAAAAAGAAAGAAAGAAATAATACAGCAAAATTGCCCTGAGATCCTAGAAGCAGAGGGTAGAAATCAAGGGAATTCACCGGTCCTCTCCTGAAAGAGATCCCAAAAGAAAAATTTCCAGGGATATTATAGCCAAATTCCAAAACTCACAAATCAAAGAGAAAAATTCTAAAAGCTGTGAGAAACAAACAACTCAACTACCCAGGCTCCATAGTCAGGATTACACATGATCTGGCAGTGTCTACATTAAGAGTTTGTAGGGATTGGATTATGATATTCCAGAAGGCAATAGATCTTGGTTTACAACTGAGAATCAACTATCCAGAAAAACTGAACATCCTCTTTCAGAGGAAAAGATGGGCTTTCAATGAAACAGGGGACTTTCAGGCTTTCCTACTGAAACAACCAGAGCTGAACAGAAAGTTTGATCTCCAAGTACAGGACTCTGGTGAACCATAGAGTGGGTGGATGAGGACTAAGTATGAGGAATTAATGATATTGAACTGTTTTGTATTCCTGCATGGAAAGAAGATATTGATAACTCATATATAAGAGCTGTTATAAGGGGCATATATAGACAGGACACAGGAAGGAGTGGAATATAATGGTACAATACAGTAAAAGATGGAGTCAATGAGTGATAAAGGAAAGTACTGAGAGGAAGGGAAAGGAAATGAAGAAAAATCTAAGAAATTTCACATAAGAGTCAAGAAAAAGCTTTTTTTAATTGGAGTGGAAAGGGGGAAGGCAAGGGTGGGGGGAATGAATGAGCCTTCATTCTCATCAGAAATGGCTCAGAGAGGAAATAACATACACACTTAATAGGGTGAGGAAATGTATCTTACCTTGGAGAAAAATGAGAAGAAAGGGATGGGATAGGGCCGAATGGAGGAGGGAAGGGGGGGAATAAGTAATAGAAGAGAGGGAAGATTGAGGCAGAGGGTACTCAGATACAACACACTTTTGTACAGGGCCAGGATTAAAGGAGAGAGAGAATAGATGAGAGTGGGGAGGAATAGAGTCGAGGTACAGCTAGTAATAGCAATAATAGCATCTGTGGGAAAAAGCAACTTTTCTGGTGGACTTATGATAAAGAAAGCAACTCACCCCAGAGACAAAGCCATTAGAATCTGAACACACACTGAAATACATTTTTTCTCTTTCTCTCACTGTTCATGTTTACTCATAACAAAATTATTGTAATAATAGTAATAATAAATTAAAGTTCTCTTAAAAAAAGAAATGTTATCTTCAGCAATAAGAGAAGTAAAAGAAATTGAAGGAATGAGAATTGGGAAGGAAGAAAAAATACTCTGACTTTTTGCAGATGACCTAATGGTGTATCTAGAGAATCATAAAAAAAATCTAAGAAACTACTAGAAACTATTAGAAACTTTAGTAAAATCACAGGATATAAAATAAATCCTCATAAATCCTCAGCATTACTATATATTACTACCAAGATAAAGCAGCAAGAGCTAGAAAGAGAAATCCCATTTAAAATAACTTCAGGCAATCTAAAATATTTGGCTGCCAAGACAGTCTCAAAAATAAATTCTATGAAAATAAATTCTATGAAAACAACTACAAAACACTTCTCACACAAATAAAATCAGACTTAAATAATTGGGCAAATAACAATTGCTCATGCATAGGCTGAGCTAGTATTATAAAAATGATAATTCTATCTAAATTAAACTACTTATTTAGTGCTGTATCAATCAAAATTCCAAAAAATTAGTTTAATGAGCTAGAAAAATTCATATGGAGTAAGGAAGTAAGTAAATTCATATAGAAATATAAAAAGTCAAGAATTTCCAGGGATTTAATGAGAAAAAGTACAAAAGAAGGTAGCTTAACCCTACCAGATCTAAAATTATATTATTAAGTATCAGTCATCAAAACTGTCTTGTACTGGTTAATAGAGTGGTGGATCAGTGCAATAGACCAGGTGCAAAAGAGATAGCATGAAATGATTATAGTAATCTGTTTTTGATAAACGCAAAGAGTCCAGCTTCTGGGATTAAAAAAATCTCTCTTCAATAAAAACCACTGGGAAAATTGAAGGTTAGTATGGCAGAAACTTGAATTAGAACAACATCTCAGACCCTATACCAAGATAAGGTCAAAATGGGTACAGGATTTAGACATAAAAGACAATATTGTCAGCAAACTAAGAGATCAAGAAATAGTTTAGTTGTCACATTTATGGAAAAGGAAAGATTTTATGAACAAGGAAGAGATGGAGAACATCATTAAAAATGAACTAGATAATTTTGATTACATTAAATTGAAAAGCATTTGCACATACAAAACCACTGTAAGCAAGATAAAAAGAAATGTAGTAAATTTGGAAACAATTTTTACAATTAATAGTTTTGACAAAGGACTCATTTCTAATATATATATATATATATATATATATATATATATATATATATATATATATATATATGGAGAGAGAGAGAGAGAGAGAGAGAGAACTGATTCAAATTTGTAAAAAAAAAAGCCAATTGCCAAATTGTCAAAGGTTATGCAAAGGCAATTTATACAGATGAGGAAATCAAAGCAATCCATAGTCATATGAAAAATTGCTCTAAATTATTACTGATTAGAGAAATGCAAGTTAAAGCATCTCTGAGGCACCTCACACCTCTCAGACTGGCCAATATGACCAGAAAGGATAATGATCAATGTTGAAAGGGATGTGGTAAATCTGGTGCATTGTTGGTAGAATTGTTAACTTATCCAATATTTCTGGAAAACAATTTGGAATTACACTCAAAAGTCAATAAGGAAGTGCATACCCTTTGATCCAGAAATACAATTATTTGGGTCTATAGCCTGAAGAAATCATGAAAAAGGGTAAAAAATTCATCTGTACAAAAATATTCATAGCAGCTCTGTTTGTGGTGGCAAGGAATCAGAAATTAAGTAAATGTCCATCAATTGGGGAATGGCTGAATAAATTGTGAGATATATATATATATATATATATATATATATATATATATATATATATGTATTGTTTGTGTGTGTGTGTGTGTGTGTGTGTGTGTGTGTTATGGAACACTACTGTTCTATTAGAAACCAGGAGGGATAGGAATTCAGGGAAGCCTGGAAGGATTTGCATGAATTAATGCTGAGTGAGATGAGCAGAACCAAAAGAACATTATGCAACACAACTGCAACATGGGGTTGATGATCAATCTTAATGGACTGGCTCATTTCATCACTACAAAAACCAGGGACACTTTTAGGGTATCTACAATGGAGAATATCATCTGCCTCCAAAGACAGAATTGTGGAGTTTAAACAAAGACCAAAGACTGTTATCCTTAATTAGAAATAAGTTATCTTATTATGTAATTTTGCTATCTCATATTTTATTTTTTCCTCCAGGATATGATTTTTCTCTCAACACATTCTATTTTGATCAATGTATAGCATGGAAACAATGTAAAAAACTATCAGATTCAATTCTAGGTGGGGAGGGAAGTGAAATTAGGGAGAAATTTTCAATAAAAATAAAAATAATTTAAAAAAGAATGCAACTTTTCAAAAAATAAAATCTAAGAACAGGAAAAGGAATTCATCTCAGGAACAAGTAAAATTAACTCACTGGAAAGGGAAACAATATCTAAGTGAAGAAAATAAAATCATAAAAATTATAATTGGACAAATAGAAACCAATGGATTTATGACACTACATGATTCCAGGAAACAAAGTAAAAGAATGAAAAAATTGAAGAAAACACAAAGTACCTTTTTAGGAAAAAAACAACCAAGTGGAAAATAGATACAGGAGAGATCATTTATGAATTACTGGACTACTAGAAAGCCTGGATCAAATAAAGGGCTTTGAATACATCTTTCAAGAAAGTATCAGAAAAAACTGTTAGAGCAGTTTTCTGCTAGAAGACAAAATAGCCATTGAAAGAATACACAGGGGGGTGGCTAGGTGGTGCAGTGGATAGAACACTGGCCCTGGAGTCAGAAATACCTGAGTTCAAATCTGGCTTCAGACACTTAATAATTACCTAGCTGTGTGGCCTTGGGCAAGCCACTTAACCCCATTGCCTTGCAAAAATTTTAAAAAATTTAAAAAAAAAGAAAGAATACACAGAACTCCTTCAGAAAGAGATCTCAGAATAAAAACTCCAAGGGCTAACATAGCCAAATCCCAAAATTCTCAAATAAAAAAGAAAATACTGCAAGTCACAAAAAAAGAAGCAATTTAAATACAAAGGAAACATGATCAGACTTACACAGGCTTTATCAGATTCAACACTGAAGGACCAGAGGACCTAGAATAGCATATATGGGAGTGCAAAAGATTTTGCTTTACAACCAAGAATTCACTAACCTGCAAAATTCAGCTTATTTTGTCAAGGAAAAAGAAGAATGTTTAACAAAACAGAGAACTTCCAATATTTCCTGATAAAAAGACCAGAACTGAACAGACAGTTCAATCTCCAAATACAAGACTAAAGAGAAACATAAAAAGGTAAACAAACAAACCAAATGTTAGTCAAGAACATCAATTGTATGCAACTCTATAAGGGAAGATATAACATTTGTAACTCTTAAGAATTTTATTTCTCTTAGGATAGTTAAAGGGTTAAATATGATTGAAGAGAGACTGAATTTAGAGGATATGGATATGGTTGAGTCTTGTCTCTCCATCAAATAGCACCAAGATGACATCACTACGTTTGAGACAAAAAACCCAGATGAAAAGCTGGGGTATTTTCTCTAAACTTATGTGTCTCAGTTTCCTTTGACCCACTTTAATTCTGCTTTGCTCATAAAGCTTCTCTAATGAGAACACCCTATGCTGGGTAATCTAGAGCCTGTGTCTCCTATATCTTACAATCAATTGTAAAGTTCTTAAGAAAGACCTTCAGAGTGCCCTAGTACTAAGAGCACTTAGATACCCTATAGTTAATTAAACCAGAAGTGACTTTAGGGGCAGAGGGTGGGAATCTATTTAGAAGAGTTGGACTTAATCCATCCTTCAGTAAGCAAGGATTTAAATACTATGATTGGAGAGATAAAGGGGGGGGGATTGGGGGAGAGAGTATGCTTGGTGGAGGGGGTACAAATAGTTTTTGAAATGATTTGGCTTTGCATGATAGGTATTGGGTATCCTTGGAGGGTACCTTAAAAAGGGGTAAGGTAGAAAATAATTATAATAATAATTATAATTTGATGTGATTCATAACTCTTGAGAAGTATATTTCTAATGAGATAGAAACAAGGAGGGCAATTAGTGACTCTGAGGCAATGCTGTTTATCAAACAATCAATTGATTGACAATACTTTGAGCTTATCAAGCAATCAAGCAACCTTTGATTGATACTTGACTGATAGTACTATTATGATAAATAACACTAGCTGAAAAAGCACAAAGATATACTATAATAGAGGGGGAAAGAAGGGAGGGTGTAAAAACTAAGTAAATTCTATTCAATAGATTTGGTTCAAAGAGGAATAAGATACATTCCCTCCAGTTTAAAATCTATCCTATGCTACAGGAAAGTGGGAGGGGGAGAAATACAAAGGGAAAGAGGTAGTGATAAAAGGGAAGGTGAAGGTATAAGTGAAAATAAACTAAAAGTTAAAATTTAAAAGAACAGTTAAAGGGAAAGGGTGTAAAACTTTGGTGAGGAGGAATAGAAGGAAAGAAAGGAGAAAATATAAATGTGAAACGATAGCATATGGAGGGAAATACAGAATTATTGATCTTAACTGTAAATGTGAATGGAATGAACTCTCCCATAAAACAGAAGCAGATAGCAGAATGTATTAAAAACTAGAATCCCAAAATATGTTGTTTACAAGTAATATATTTGAATCAGGGAGACACACACAGAGAAAATGTAAAAGAATGGAGCACAACATATTATGCCTCACTGTAGTACAGACCTCAGGGGCAGCAATTCTGATCTCAGATAAAGCAAAAGCAAAAACTGATCTCATTAGAAGAAATTAGAAAAATGCACCTTCTTAAAAGGCCCCATAGGCAATGAAGTTATATCATTATTAAACATATATGTACCTAGTGGTATAGCATCCAAATTCTTAGAGGAAAATCTGAGTAAATTGCAAGGAGACATAGATAGCAAAACTTTAATGATAGGGGACCTCAGAACTAGATAAATATACCTACAGAATAAACAAGAACAAAGTTAAGAAGATGAATAAAATCCTATAAAACCTGCATATGAAAGACCTCTGGAAAAACCTGAATGGGGATAAAAAATAATATACCTTTTGCTCTGCAGTACATGACATCTATACCAAAATTTACCACATGCAAGGGCAAAAAAACCTTGTAATCAAATGCAGAAAGGCAGAAATAATAAATGCATATTTTTCAGATCATGATGAAATAAAAATTGCATGTAATAAATGGTCAAAGAAAGATAAATAAAAAATTAATGGAAAACTAAATAATTTTAAACAATGAGTAAATCAAACATATCACAGAAATGATAAAAAAAAATTTACCTCCAAGAAAATGACAACAATGACACATCATGCCAAAATTTATGGGATGCAGTCAAAGTAGTTTTTAGGGGAAATTTTATATCTCTAAATATCTATATGAATAAAATAGAGAAAGAGGAGATCATTGAATTGGGTATGCAATTTTAAAAAACTAGAATAAAGAACAAATTAAAGGTCCCCAATTAAATATGAAATTAGAAATTCTGAAAATCAAGGAAGAGATTAATAAATCTAAAAGCAATAAAACTATTGATCTAATAAATAAAACTAGGCTTAATGAAAAAAGTCAATAAAAAGGATAAATCTTTGGTTAATTTGAACTTAAAAAATAAAGAAGATAACCAAATTATAATACCAAAAATGTAAAAGGTGAACCAATCAACAATGCAAAGGAAATTAAAAATAAAATTCAGAGCTATTTTGTGGAACTGTATGCAGATAAATTGAATAACCTGATTTAAATGGATGCATATTTACAAAAATACAAACTGCCCAAGTCAACAGAAGTAGAAATAAAATACTTAAATAACCCCATTTCAGAAAAAGAAATTGAAGAAAACATCAATAAACTCTCTAAGAAAATATCTCCAGGTTCAAATGGATTTGCAAGTGAATTCTACCAAACATTTAAGAAACCATTAGATTCCTATTCTACATAAACTATTTTTAAAAACACAGGAAAAGGAATTCTGTCAAATTCCTTTTATGAAGCCAATTTGGTGCTATCTAAAACAAGAAGAACCAAAACAGACTTCTGGCCAAGATTATGGAGAGAAGACAGGCACAGCTCTAAAGTCTCCTGATCTGTCCCCATCTATATGAAACAAATCCGACCCACAAAAACCAGAAAGAAAAGCCAGGAGAAAGAACATCTAGCTCAAGATTTGTCTCCCTCAGAAGCACTGGATGAATTTGTGCAGGTGAGTCTGGGCTCAGAGCATGGATCAGCCCCGGATCAGCCAGATTAGCAGCTGAATTGGAGCCAGGGTGTCTGGGGTCCCAAGAGCAGGACCCACTGGATCAGTGGTGGGGCTAGATAGCAGGGGATTGAGTCAACTAGGGAGCAAGGGTGCACTAACCTTCTGGAGCTTGCCAACAGGGCTGAGGGGAGAGCTCCAGTGCAGGAGAGCTGTGGACACTATCTCTGGGCTCCTCTGGTCTGAGAAACTCTGAGTCCAAACATCCATTGTGGCTGAGACCTCTTCCCTGAACAAACAATTGCAGAGTACTTCTGCCTCAGGCCCAGGTGTGTGAGCAGAAGAACCAGCCCAGCTGACAATAGGGTGAAGGATGACCTCAGGCCAAGGCAAAGTCCACCATTGATTGAAGGCAAAAGGATTCATTAGCTCCAATTCCTCCCTTCAAGCTAAGGGAAAGGCCTCAATCAAGGTCACAGACACTCCAGAGAAAGCAACAGCACCTCCTACTGGCAAGCCAGAGAAATTGCACTCAGTGAGTAAAGCCTCTATTGATCCCAAGCCCCTGTGAACCAGCCCCTCCCCAACTCAAGATCTTAGCAAAATGAAGAAGGGTCAGTGGAAAGGTGGATCCATAGAAAAATTCTTGGAAGGGAAAGACCATAACTCAGAGAGACCTAGAACCTCTGAGGAGAATGCGACCTGGTCTTCAACACAGAAAGACTTCCTTGAAGAAGTAAGGAAGGAGTTTAAAAATCAACTGGAAAATTTGGGAGAGACCATTAATACCTTGAAACAGGAAAACAAATCCTTGAAAAATACAAATGGACAAAAACAAAATGAGAATAAATCTCTCAGATCATCAATTGGACAAATACAAAATGAGAATAATTCTCTCAGATCCATAATTGGGCAAATGCAAAAAGAAAATAATTCTCTTAAAACCTCAATTGGTCAAATGAAAAGCTCTTTCAAAAGTAGAATGGACCAATTGGAAAAGGAGTTGCAAAAGGTTAATGAAGAAAACTCCTCTCTAAAAAAAAGAATAAGTCGGCAGAAACTAATGACTCCATGAGGCAGCAAGAGCCAGTTAAACAAAATGAGAGGAAAAGATGAATATTCAATGAAATAGTTGACTTTCAAAATTTTCCTGATGAAAAGATTAGAGGTGAACAAAAAAGTCAATCTTCAAATGAGACTCAAGAGATACACAAAAAGGTAATCAGGGGAAAAGAAAAAGAATATTATTCAATAAGATTAAATTGATTACATCCCTACATGGGATCATGAATCTTCTAACTCTTGAGAACTGTCTCTTTGTTAGAGGGAATATATTTGGATAGGAGATATGGGCATAAGCTGATTTTGATGGGATGATACAAAAAATTAAGATTTTTAAAAAATGATTTGCACTATTTTAGCAAAGTTGCAGGTTATAAAATAAACCCTCATAAATCCTCAACTTTTCTATATATGTCTAGCAAGAAAAAAGCAGGAAGAGCTAGAAAGGGAAATTCCATTCAAAGTAACCTCAGACAATATAAAATATTTGGGAGTCTATTTGCCAAGACAGACTCAGAATTTTTTTGAAAACAATTATAAAACACTTCTCACACAAATTAAATTAGATCTAAATAACTGGGCAAATATCAACTACTCATGGATAGGTAGAGCTAATATAATAAAAATGACAATTCTACCAAAACTAAACTATCTGTTTAGTACCCTACCAATCAAAATTCCAAAAAATTACTTTAACGAGTTAGAAAAAATTGTAAGTAAATTCATATGGAGAAATAAAAAGTCAAGAATTGCCAGGAGCTTAATGAAAAAAAGTGCAAAAGAAGGTGGCTTAGCCCTACCTGATCTAAAATTATATTATAAAGCATCAGTCATCAAAACTGTTTGGTACTGGCTAAGAAATAGAGTGGTGGACCAGTGAAATAGACTAGGTGCAAAAGCAGGAGACGATTATAGTAATCTGCTATTTGATAAATCCAAAGACTACCGCTATTGGGATAAAAACTCCATCTTTGATAAAAACTGCTGGGATAATTGGAAGTTAATATGAAAGAAACTGAGATTAGACCAACTCCTAACACCCTTTACCAAGATAAGATCCAAATGGTTACAGGACATAGACATAAAAAACAATACTATAAGCAAATTAGAAGATCAAAGACTAGTTTACCTGTCAGATCTATGGAAAGGGGAGCAGTTTATGACTAAGGAAGAGTTGGAGAACATCACCAGAAACCATCTAGATGATTTCAATTACATTAAATTAAAAAGCTTTTGCACAGATAAAACTACTGTAACCAAGATCAAAAGAAATGTAGTAAATTGGGAAACAATGTTTACAACTAATGATTCTGACAAAGGACTTATTTCTAAAATCTGCAGAAAACTGAGTCATATTTTTAAAACAAAAAGCCATTCCCCAATTGACAAATGGTCAAAGGATATGCAAAGGGAATTTACAGATAAAGAGATCAAAGCAATCCATAGCCATATGAAAAATTGCTCTAAATCATTAATTATTAGAGAAATGCAAATTAAAGCTTCTCTGAGGTACCACCTCACACCTCTCAGACTGGCCAATATGACCAGAAAGGATAATGATCATTGTTGGAAGGGTTGCAGGAAATCTGGGACACTATTACACTTTTGGTGGAGCTGTGAACTTATCCAACCTTTCTGGAGAGCTATTTGGAAATATGCCCAAAGATCAACAAAAATGTCCATACCCTTTGACCCAGCAATACCACTGCTGGGTCTATACCCTGAAGAGATGATGAAAAAGGGTAAAAACATCACTTGTACAAAATATTTATAGCAGCCCTATTTGTGGTGGCAAAGAATTAGAAATCAAGTAAATGTCCTTCAATTGGGGAATAGCTTAGCAAACTGTGGTATGCCATGGAACACTATTTTTCTATTAGAAACCAGGAGGGATGGGATTTCAGGGAAGCCTGGAGGGATTTGCATGAACTGATGCTGAGTGAGATGAGCAGAACCAGAAAAACACTGTATACCCCAACAGCAACATGGGGGTGATGTTCAACCTTTGAAAGACTCACTCATTCCATCAGTGCAACAATCAGGAACAATTTTGGGCTGCTGCAAAGGAGAGTGCCATCTTTATCCAGATAAAGAGTTGTGGAGTATGAACCAAGTTCAAGGACTATTACCTTTAATTTAGGGGGAAAAAAGAGATATCTTATTGTCTGATCTTTTTACCTTTTAGACTTCTTGTCTCTTCCTAAAGGATATGATTTTTCTCTCATCACACTCAATTTGGATCAATGTACAACATGGAAACAAAGTAATGACTGACTTTCTATAGGGGGGTTGGGAGGGAAGTAAGATTGGGGGGAAAATTTTAAAACTCAAATAATATCTTTAATAAAAAAAACAATTTAATAAAAAAAGAACCAAAATAGACAAAGAAAATTATAGGTCAATCTCCCTAATGAACATTGATGCAACAATCTTAAATTAAATTTTAACAAAGAAATTACAGCAAGTTATTTCTAGGATAATACATCATGATCAGGTGGGCAGAGATGGCTCAATATTAGGGAAAAATGAACACAAAACTAACAGAAATCATATGATTATCTCAATAGATGAAAATGCCTGATAAAATATAACACCTATTCCTATTAAAAACACCAGGAAGTATAGAAAAAATGGAATTTTCCTTAAAATAATAAGCAGCATCTATCTAAAACCCATCAACAAATATTATATATAATGGGGATAATCTAGGAGCAGTTCCAATAAGATCAGAGGTGAAACAAGTATGCCCATTATCACCTACTATTCAATATAGTATTAGAAATATAAGTTTTAGCAATAGGAGAAGAAAAAGAATTTCAAGGAATCAGAATTGGCAATGAGGAAGCAAAGCTTTTTCTCTTTACAAGTGATATGATGGTAAACTTAAAGAACCTGAGAAAAGCATAGAAAGAACTACTTGAAATGATTAACAAATTCAGCAAAGTAACAGGATATAAAATAAACACACATAAATAATCTACATTTCTTTCTATGAACAACAAAGGCCAAGAGCAAGAAATAGAAAGAGAAATTCCATTTAAAATAACTGCTGACAAAATTAAATACTTAGTAATCTACCTCCTAAGACAATCCCAGAAACTGTATGAACACAATTACAAAACACTTCTCACACAAATAAAGTCAAAAGAAATAGAACACATTATAAATTACAAAATAGATGATATTGACTATATTAATTAAAAAAGTTTAGAACTAATAAAACCAATACTGCCAAAATTAGAAGGAAAACAGAAAGTTGGGGAACAATTTTCACAGCTAGGGGTTCTAATAAAGGTCTCATTTCTAAAATACATAGAGAATTGCATCAAATTTATAAGGCTACAAATCATTCCCCAATTGATAAATGGTCAAAGGATATGAACAGATAGTTTACAAATGAAGAAATTAAAACTATATATAATCATATGAAAAATGCTCCAGATCATTACTGATTAGAGAAATGTACAATTAAAACAGTGATGAGGAATCACCTCACACCTATCAGATTGGTTAAGATGACAAGGGAAAATGATCAATGTTGGAGAGGTTGTGGGAGGATTGGGACATTAATGCATTATTGATGGATTGTGAACTGATACAACCATTCTAGAGAGGAAAACTGAACTATGCCCCAAAACCAATACCCTTTGAACCAATAATTCCAATCTTAAACCTATATCCAGAAGAAATCATAAAAAATGGGAAAAGTCCCATATGTTCCAAAATATTCACAGCAAATCTTTTCATAATGGTAACAAATTAGAAATTGACAGGATACCCTTCAATTGGGGAATGACTGAACAAGTTATAATATATGAATATTATGGAATACTATTGAATGGTCAGAAGCATGGAATGAATTATAGGAACTGGTGCTGAGAAAAGGGAGCAGAACGAAGAGAACATTGTATATATCAACAACAGCATTTTGAGTTGATCAATCTTAATGGAGGCATCTCCTCTCAGCAGTTCAGAGAACTAGTACAACCTTAGGAGATCTACTATGGACAATGCTATCCCCAGTCAGAGGACAAAAAATAAAACAAAACAAAGCCTTGCAGAATCTGAATGAACACTACATTTGCTTTTTAAAAATTTCTCTTACATATTTCTTTCCTATTTCGTGGTTTTCTTTCTTTTTCCTTAATCCTAATTCTTCTTACTGAAAAATGACTAATTTATGAATATGTTAAACAGAAATGTGTATGTACAATACTCACTAGACTATTTGCTGCTGAGGAGAAGGGGGTGGGAAGGGAGGGTGGAAGGAAATTATGCAATTTAAAATTATGCATATGCATGTGGTGAATGTTGAAAAACACACATAACATGTAATTGGAAAAATGAAATAAAATAGCAATTGGAAAAAAAGCTACTCTCAAAATTAATTCATGCATTTTTCAGAGAAAGTGTGAATCCAATTGATTGGATTAAAAAAAAGACTCCTTAAAATCAGAAATACTTGTGCACTCATCACTCCTGCTCAATGATTGACAGAGATCTTTGCAATAACAATCTTCAAAGAAAATATGAAGAGTTCAGAGAATCCTGGGTTGGGACAAAAGTCATAAATTCTTAAAAATGACAACAGGTTGTCTTCACCTAGCATTCTTGTTGAAATGATTATTAGGGCCCCTGTTACTGTAATAAAGAGGTGCAGAATTATTATAAACTTTTAGCTTTTATTTTACTATTAAACTTTTAGTTTAATTAGAAGATTGGGTTTTGTAAATATTTCAATGTCAGTTGATAATTATTTCCTAAAACTGAATGTCAACTAGATTTTTTTATATAAATTATTAACTTAAGTGATGCAGCTCTATCCTGAGTGATTCTTTTTTTTTAGGTTTTTTTTTTTTGCAAGGAAAATAGGGTTAAGTGGCTTGCCCAAAGCCATACCACTAGGTAATTATTAAGTGTCTGGGACTGGATTTGAACCCAGGTACTCCTGACTCCAAGTCTGGTGCTTTATCCACTATGCCACCTAGCCACCCCTATCCTGAGTGATTCTAATGAAACAGTAGAATCCAAACAAAAAATCTAGGAGATGAGATTTCTTTCTCTACAAAGAATTTTTAGGAAAAACATTGGGTCCCTACAAATGAAAGCACAGAAAGAAGAAAACATTTTCTGTGAGAATTGTTACTGAAAAATTAGATGGTTTAAGTGACTCAAATCTGTTTTAAGCATGATATCAGAAAGATCAGCCTTCTTTTTAGAATGGGGTTCTGTATATTCACCCAAGAATCAAACTAATATTTTTCTTGTCTTCTTTATTACTCTCTCATACTCACAACCCATTCCCTATTAAGTCCACTAGCAAGAATCTTTTTATCACTATTAATACCTCTTTAAGATTTTGTTATAAAATGTATTATCTTTAATGGAAAAAATGAAAGGGGTTATTTAGATTTGGACAAAGGGCAAAAGTTCACTGATACTGTACCTATATCTAAATATAATTTCTTTTGATGTGCTATGTGCAATTTTATGTTTTTATTTTTCTTATTGTCCATTGTGTAAAGTGTACAAATTCATGAGTATAAAATTATTTTAGGTCTTTCATTTTTCATAGAGAAATCAAAACACACACAAAGAGGGGGTAAGGATGTCAGGAAGTGAGCTGGGGAGGTGAGAAGGCTGAAGCCCCAAGTCCATAGAGCCCCAAGACTTCAAAGGCAAACCCCCTTACACGCTGCTGTCTTGGTACCTTCAGGGAAAGAGAGTGGAGGGGAGGGTCAGGAAAGGAATAAGAAATCTCTTCTTTTGTGTCTGTCCTCCTTCCTTCAAGGGGAAGACAAAAAAAGGTGCCCAGCAGAAGCCATGGGCAGCATGATTAATCAAAGTGGAGGGATTGGGAAAAGGAGAGACAAACAGAGGAAGTCAGAGGAGACAGACAAAGATGGGAGAAAGGGCTCATATTGGGGGAGGCTGGGGGAGTGCTGTGTTCATGGAAATGCTTTGTTTCCCTCTATTTTTTCATAAAGAACTTAAAACACATACACACACACACACTCAAAGAAAGGGTAAGGGTTGGGGTGGCACAGTGGATGGAGCACTGGCCCTGGAGTCAGGAGTACCTGAGTTCAAATCTAGCCTCAGACACTTATTAATTACCTAGCTGTGTGACCTTGGTCAAGCCACTTAACCCCATTGCCTTGCAAAAACCTAAAAAAAAAGGTAAGGACATCAGAAAGTGAGCTAGGGAGGTGGCCTGTATGCCTTATATTCCATTCCATATTTTATCAAGTAAAAAAACAAAACAAAGTTCTTAATTGGAAAGGTAAAAATGTAATATTATTTGGATAAAATCAAAGATACTATATTAAAATGACTAACATTTAAAGAATGGGAAGTTAGAATGTCTGAAGTCATCTTCCTTGAGTTCAAATCTGGCCTCAGTACCTATATGCTAACTGTATGATGAGTCGAATGCTGGTGCTGCAGCAAAAAGAAAACGAAAAAGAAAAAGGAAAAGGAAAAAGGAAAAAGAAAAAAAGCTTAGGAAAAACAAGCAGAGTTGAGGGTGACATAGCAGAGTGTGCATAAAGACAACCAAGTCTTTTGACCAATGAGAATAAACTGAAGTAGAGAAGTGACTGGGTTAACAATGTCAAGGAGATGGTGAGATATCTGAGTATATCCAAAACCCTTTGCTTCTCCACATTTCCCAGAAATATTTTCTGGGGAAACCCCACAGACCCTTTACCACTCTGACCATTTCATTTCTCTTAGAAAACTTGTTCATTTAAATATATTTTTCAATGATGTTTAGTTTATTTTTGTAAAATTCTCAGCATTCATTTTTGTAAAATTTTTCCCTACACACCCTCAGATATCAGGTAATCTGATAGAGGGTTTACATGTATTAGAAAGAAAAAAGCAAAAAATAAATTTAAAAAGCTGAAAATAGTATGCTTTGATCTGCATTCAGATTCCATAGTTCCCTCTGAATGTGGATGGCATTTTCCATCACAGGTTTTTTAGAGAATTGTCTTTGATTGCTGTATTGCTGAGAGGAGGTGAGCCTATCATAGTTGATCATCAGAGAATGTTATTGTTAAGGAATACAGTGTTCTCCTAGTTCACTTCATTTCACTCAGCATCAGTTCATATAATTATTTTGAGGATTTTTTTAACTCTGTTTGCTCATAATTTCTTATAAATATTCCATTATATTCATATAGCACAGATTGTTCAACCATTCCCCAGTTGATGGGCATCCCTTCAATTTTCAATTCTTTTTCACTAGAAAAAGGACTATTTTATTTCCTATTCTTCTTCTGACAAATAGTATAAAGAATTATGGGGGAAGACTTTCCAAATTCCCCTCTACCAACTCCCCTCCCTCTATGACCGGAAAGTAGAAGTTCATTCCTTTAAATATTTATTTGTACTTCTGTTACTTAAATTTTAGAGATAGCTATACTCTCAGGTTATTTGTGAACCTGAATGACTTAGTGAGGAATTAGTTAGTAAGAGGAAGAGTATTAATTCAGATAATCATGAACTTTGAATATAGCAACTCTACTTCCCCCCCACTCACATCAGATTTTAATTATTTAAAACCCAGAAAGATTAAACCTAGCTTTTACCTAAATTTAATTTGACTACTAAGACCTTCCAAGATCTAAGCATACTATCCTTGGCTAAAATAACAAAATGGAAAATGATCAGTGTTGGAAAAGATGTAGCAAAACTGAAACACTAATTGTGCAGTTGGTGGAGTTGTGAACTGATCCAACCATGCTGGAGAGCAATTGGGAATTTTGTCCAAAGGGCAATAAAACTATACATACCCAGCAATACCACTATTAGGTCTATATACCAGAGATATCATTTAAAAGGAAAAAAAATCCCACACATTTAAAGATATTTATAATTGTTTTGTATTGGCAAAGAATTGGAAATTGGCGGCATGCCTATCAATTTAGGGAATGGTTGAACAAACTTTGGTATATGAATGTAATGGAGTACTATTGTTGTACTCAGAAAACCAGTTGGAGACCAAGCATGAAATTTGGGAGTGCATTTTTTATTACTGGTAGCTGTGCAGTGATACAAAACACACAGCCCTGAGTGTTCAGAGGATAAGTTTTTATAGTATTTTGAAGGGTGGGGCTAATGTGAACAAGTAGGGTACAGAAGCAGAGATAGAAGTTAGATATATTTCCTTGTCAAACTATTACACACATGTGATATAGTATAGATCCAAGGCCAATAAAAGACAGAAGGGGATCAGGGTCTGCCTTAAGTCTAGCATCTATCCTGTGGCAAAGGGCAGTCACATACCAGAGAGACTTAGGTTGGGTGGAGTTTACTATCCCACAGCTCCATCTGCACCTGGGGAGGGGGGAAGGAAGTTTTAGGAAGGAGCAGAAATATTGCAGAAACAGCAAAAGGATTAGGTTAGCAAGATCATTAGGTGAGTCTCAGATAAAATTTATGGCATATTTTGTGATTCTCAGGGTCAACTGTTTGAGCCCTGGCAAGATGTTCTCAGACTTAGGGGAGACAGCCAAACTGAGAAACTTCTTGGGACCCAGAAGTATCAAGGACCCCCTTTACACAGGGGTTGCACAAGTATTAATATCACACTTTGCTATTATTCTGTAAGAAATCATGAGCATCAAGACTTCAGAAAAGCTTGGAAAGATTTGTGTGAGCTGACATTAAGTGAAGTGAACCAAGAATAATGTTTACACATTAACAGCAACATTATGAAGTGATCAGCTGTGATGGATGACGCTGCTCTCAGCAGTTCAACAGTTCAGTTTAGGTCTGTCCTAAAAGATCTGTTATTGAAAATGCCACCCACATGTAGAAGAAAAATCTCTGATGTCTAAATGAGAATCAGAGCATACTATGTTCACTTTTTAAAGCTTCTTTTGTGTTTTGTTTTACATTCTCATTTTCCCCCTTAGTTATAATTCTTCTTTCACAGCATAACTAATATGGAAAGATGTCAAACACCATGGTACTTGTACAACTTGTATGAGATTACTTGTTGCCATGGGGAGGGATGAGAGAAATGTGGCTCTCCAAAGCTTTCAAAAGGATGAATGTTGAAAACTTATCTTTGTTTGTAATTGAGACAAAAATAAAATGAAAATAAAATAAATAAAATATATTATATTTTCCTTTGGACTTGAGGGAGTAGTTTAAGTGTTAATACAGAAAAGTATTCTTTCAAAGACATAAATTCAATTGACTCAAGTAGAAGGAAAACTTAAGTAGAACTTAAACTGGATTCAAATCCTGTCTCAGATATTTACTAACTTTGTAAGCCCAGGAAAGTTTCTTAATCTCTCTAGCCTTAGTTTCTTCATCTGTAAAAAAAAGAATTTGAACTCAATGAAATCTGTTCCCTTAAAGCTCTAAATCTATGATTATATAACTTGGGACTCCATATAAACTTGGGGGTCTTTATACCAACTTATATTCATACTGCTGGATTGTAGTCAAAGAGAGTTAGATAGTTATATCTCCCCCTCAGAATGTTGAGAGTATCACTGAAGAGCAGTAGAGTATCTTTTTATTAATATAGAGTTAAGACTTCTGGCCAAGATGGTGTGGAGAGAAGACAGGCACTGTATTAAGTGCTCCTCTTTACCCTCAGGAAACAACATGAAAGAAACCACTTAACAGAAATTCAACCAACAAAACCCAGAAAGAGAAGCTAGGAAAACACCTACCAAGAAGGTCTGTCTTAGGAGACAGTGGGTGAACTGGAAGATGAGAGCAGAAGATCATTTTGGAAATATCAGCTGGGGTAAGCCAGAGGGCCAGCCTCTAGGACCTTCAAAAGCAAACGTCCTAGAGCCAGACCCCCCCCTCCACAAGATCCTAGAAAGGTAAAGAAAGGCCATAAAAGGGGGGACCACAGAGAAATAGATTCTAAACCAGAGAGATCTAGCACTGCTGAGGAGAAAATGAATTGGTCTCCAGCCCAGAAAGACTTCCTTAAAGAAATCAGTAACTCAAGAGAAAATTAACATATTGCAAGAGAAAATTAACATCTGGCAACAAGGAAAAAATCCTTGGAAAATAAAGTTGAACAAATACAAAATGAGAATAATTCTCTCAGATCTTCAATTGGGCAAATGCAAAAAGAAAATTATTCTCTCAAAACTACACTTGGACAAATGGAAAACTCCTTCAAAAATAGAATTGACCAACTGGAAAAGGAGTTGCAAAAGATACATGAAGAAAAATCTTCTTCACTAAAAAAAGAATGGAATTGGCAAAAACTAATGACTTCATGAGACAACAAGATGTTTTAAACAAACCAAAAGATCAAAAAATAGAAGAAAATGTTAAATACCTCATCAACAAAACCATTGACCCCAAGAACAGATCAAGAAAGGAGAATCTGAGAATTATAGGCCTTCCTGAAAATAGTGAAGAGAACAAAAGCCTGGACTTAATACACAGCATTTAGTGATGGAAAACTGCCCTGATATCATGAAACCAGAGGTCAACATAGTTATTGAAAGAATACATTGATCCCCTCCAGAAAGAGATCCTAGAATGAAAACACCAAGGAATGTTATGGCCAAATTCCAGAAGTATCAGATAAAAGAAAAAATCCTGCAAGCAGCCAGAAAGAAATAATTTAAATAACACAGAGCAACAGTAAGGATTGTGCAGGACCTGGCTGCATCAACTTTAAGGAATTGAAGGGACTGGAATGAGATATTCCAAAGAGCAAGGGAGCTTAGAATGCAGTCAAGAATCCACTACCTGGCAAAGTTGAGCCTTCTCTTCCAGGGGAAAAGATGGTCATTTAATGAAATAGAAAACTTCCAAAATTTCATGATGAAAAGAGCAGAGATAAATAGAAAATTTGGACATCAAATTAGAGGTTCAAGAGACACATGAAGAGGTAAAAATGGGTAAAGAAAGAAAAAAATTGCCATCCAATAAGATGAATCTGGCTACATACCCACTTGGGAGAAGGACACTCAAAACTCTTGAGAATTGTAATTATTAATTAGAGAGAATATACTTATCCAGAATATACTTATCCCCAACTCTATACCAATAAATTTGACAATCTAAGTGAAATGGATGAATATTTGCAAAAACATAAATTGCCCAGATTAATTTAAGAAGAAATTAAATACCTAAAAAACCCTATCTCAGAAAAAGAAATACAACAAGCCATTATTGAACTCACTAAGAAAAAAATCTCCAGGGCCAGATGGATTGACAAGTGAATTCTATCAAACATTTAAGGAAAAATTGGTTCCAATTCTATATAAACTCTTTGAAAAAATAGGCGAAAATGGAACTCTGCCGAATTCTTTTTATACCACTAATATTGTGCTGATAGTTAAACCAGGAAGTATTAAAACAGAGAAAGAAAATTATATCTCCCTGATGAATATAGAGGCAAAATCTTAAATAAAATCATAGCAAAAAGATTACAACAAGTTATGACTAGGGTAATATATTATGATCAAGTAGGATTATCCTTGGAATGCAGGGTTGGTTCAATATTAGGAAAACTGTTAGTATAATTAATTATATCAGTAACATACCTATCAGAAAACATACGATCATATCAATAGATGCTGAAAAAGCTTTTGAAAAAATACAGCACCCATTCCTAATAAAAACACTAGAGAGTGTAGGAATAAATGAATCGTTCCTTAGAATAATAAGCGATATCTATCTGAAACCATCAACAACCACTATATGTAATGGAGACAGGCTAGAGGCATTCCTGATAAGATCAGGGGTGAAACAAGGATGCACATTATCACCACTACTAATCAAAATTGTATTAGAAATGTTAGCTTCAGCAATAAGAGAAGAAAAAGAAATTGATGGAATTAGAATTGGGAAGGAAGAGACAAAACTCTCACTCTTTGCAGATGACATGATGGGTATTCCTGGAGAATCCCAAAAAATCATCTAAAAAACTACTAGAAATAATTAGCAACTTTAACAAAGTAGCAGGATATAAAAAAACCCTCATAAATCCTCAACATTTCTTTATATGACTGGCAAGATACAGCAGAAAGTGGTAGAAAGAGAAATCCCATTCAAAGTAACCTCAGACAATATGAAATACCTGGAAGTCTACCTGCCAAGGCAGACTCAAGACCTTTTTGAAAACAATTACAAAACACTTCTCACACAAATAAAATCAGATTTAAATAACTGGGCAAACATCATCTCTTCATAGGTAGGTTGAGCTAATATAATAAAAGTACAATTCTACCAAAACTAAACTACTTGTTTAGTG
This sequence comes from Macrotis lagotis, assembly GCF_037893015.1. Taxonomy (NCBI): domain Eukaryota; kingdom Metazoa; phylum Chordata; class Mammalia; order Peramelemorphia; family Peramelidae; genus Macrotis; species Macrotis lagotis. Next base: position 446,005,238 of record NC_133658.1, on the reverse strand, counting down.
CCCTAATCAATCAAAATTACAAAAACTTACTTTAATGAGTTAGAAAAAGTTATAAGTAAATTTATATGGAGAAATAAAAAGTCAGTAATTTCCAGAGATTCAATGAAAGAAAGTGCAAAAGAAGGTGACTTAGCCTTACCAGATCTAAAATTATATTATAAAGCATCAGTCATCAAACTGTCTGGTATTTGCTAAGAAATAGAATGGTGGATCAGTGGAATAGACTACGTGCAATAGCAAGAAATGATTATAATAATCTGCTGTTTGATAAACCCAAAAAGTCCAGCTATTGGGATAAAGCCTCTCTTTTTGATAAAACCTGTTGAGAAAAATGGAAGTTAGTATGGAAGAAACTTAGATTAGACCAACACCTCACATGTACCAAGATAGGATCAAAATGGATGCAGGATTTAGACATAAAAAAATATTATAAGCAAACTAGAAGATCAAGGAGTAGTTTACTATGGAAAGGGATCAATGGAAAGGGAAGCAGTTTATGACCAAGGAAGAGATGGAAATCATTACAAACAAACTAGATAATTTTGATTATGTTAAATTAAAAACCTTTTGTACAGACAAAGCCACATTAACCAAGATCAAAAGAAATGTAGTATATGGGAAAACAATTTTTGCAACTAGTATTTCTGAAAAAGGACTCATTTCTAAAATATACAGAGAACTGAGTCAAATTTTTGAAAAAAAACAAGACATTCCCCAATTAACAGATGGTTGAAGGATATGCAAAGACAATTTAGAGCTGAGGAAATCAAAGCAGTCCATAGTCATATGAAAAATTGTTCCAAATCATTACTTATTAGAGAAATGCAAATTAAAGCATCTCTGAGATAGTACCTCATACCTCTCAGACTGGCCAATTTGACCAGAAAGGACAATTATCAATGTTGGAAGGGATGTGGAAAATCTAGGACATTAATGCATTGTTGGTGGAGCTATGAACTCATCCAACCTTTCTGGAGAGCAATTTGGAATTCTGCCCAACGGGCAACAAAAATGTGCATACCCTTTGATCCAGCAATACCACTACTGGGTCTAGAGCCTGAAGAGATTATGAATAAGGGTAACAGCATAACTTGTACAAAATACTCATAGCAGTCCTGTTTGTGGTGCAAGAGAATTGGAAATTAAGTGAATGTCCTTCATTTGGGGAATGGCTTAGCAAACTGTGATATATGTATATCATGGAAGACTGTTCTATTAGAAACCAGGAGGGATGAGGATTCAGGGAAGTCTGGAAGGATTTGCATAAACCTATGCTGAGTGAGATGAGCAGAACCAGAAAAACATTATATACCCTAATAGCAACATGGGGGTGATGATTGACCTTGATGGACTTGCTCATTCCATGAGTGCAACAACCAGGGACATTTTTGGCAATTGGAGAATAACATCTGTAACCAGAGAAAGAATTTTAGCATTTGAACAAAGACCAAAGACTATTATCTTTAAATTAGAAAAATAACCATTATCATTTTATGTAATTTTGCTATATCATACTTTATTTTTCTTCCTTAAGGATATGATTTCTCTCTCATAACATTCAACTGAGATCAATGTATACCATGGAAACAATGTAAAGACTAACAGAATGCCTTCCGTGGGGGTGGAAGGAGGGAAGCAAGAATGGCAGAAAACTTGTAAAACTCAAAATAAATAAATCTTTCTAAAACAAAATCTTCCCATGGGCCTAGGACCCTAATATGTGTATATTTACTTATTACCGTTCAATTAAAAAGGCATTTATTAGTGTCTAAAAATAATAACAATAATAATATAGAGTTAAGCCCCCCCCATTTTGACTTGTTCTCCTCAATTTCAATTAAAATTACTAGGCACTATTTCTCTTAAATTATTGAGTGACCTAATGATTAGCTAACCCAATGTTATTTAAGCAATTCACATCCCTTCCAATTCATATCAATTATCTTTTTACAAAGGGATTTGTTTTCTGAATAGATAAAGTAAAAATGAAAGGATAAAAATATTCCCCAAATTTGGGAATCTCTTTGACTTTAATCATAGAAGATAGTGGTCTCAAAGTAATTTCTGTTTAGCACTCTTTCCACTTTTAAATGAGATAATTTCTTGCCTGTAAGATTCAGTGTCATATATAGCTGAGCTCTACCTTTGGATTCTGTTGGTGCTTGCTTAGTTGAGAAAATTCCTCTAGTACCTAGTCTTCTAGTGGTTTGCTTTTTTAACTTTTTGAAGATCACAAGGATACAATCATCTATTATTTCACCTAAAAATAGGAAAAGTCAAACACAAATAGACAAAAATCAGAAAGACCAGGTATTTATGACTTTGTGCACCTGAATAGAGAAAATAGGCAATGGGTATTAGTGCTAACTCTCTCTCCAGCCATAGTTGGGACAATTTTTGTTTCAGTTGCCACCATGATAAAAGAGATACATTTGACCAGTTAACTTTTCAGATACACCTTGTTGCGATTAAATAGCCAATAAAAGATTCCACTTTACCACACAATAAGCATACAGGAAACATCAATAGAGTACACCCATGAAATGATGAACTGATCCTCTACATTTCATGTCATCAGACACTTCCAGAAGCAAGATCTAGTGCTAGTGCTCTCAGGACTGGACTCTTATTGAACAGTTCCTTTTTATATCTTTAATATTTTGAGGACATAAATTATCTACAACTCTTAACATTGAGTCAAGTGAAAGGATAAATTACTTTCTTGTCCAAGATAAAAAATTTAGAGGCAGAATCAGAGAGTCCGCAAGCATTTATTGTTTACTATGCTCAAGGTGCTGTGCTAAATGCTAGGTATAAAAGAAAGGTACACATAATTCCTGAACTCTAGGAACATATACTCTAATGGGGAGAACAATATGCTAATAACTAGATATATGGACTAACTAGATACATACAAATCTCAAGGCTGAAGATATTGGAAAGCAAACTAAGAACTGAAGATCTAGCCACAAGGAAAGATCTGCAAAGGTAACAAGTGAGCTGAGTCTTGAAGGAAGCCAGAGAAACCAAGAGGCAGAACTGAGAAAGACAAGTGTTCCAGATGTGGGGCACATACAGGACAAAGGCACATAGAAGAGAAAAGGATATTTTACAAGGAATGGCAAATGTGCCAGTGTAACTAGATTGTAAAGTAAATGGAAAGGATTAAAATGTAAGAAGATTGAAATGGTATTAAGAGACCATGCTATAAGAGACATGCCAAATAAAGGAAATTATATTTGATCATAGAGATAATAGGGAGTTAGTTTTCTGTGTAGGAAGTATCACATGGATAGAGAATGTCTTAATAAAATCACTTTAGCAGTAGGGTGGAGGTTGGATTTGAGTGAGGAGAGGCACAAGGCAGATAAGCCTATAAAGGAAGAAAATTCTGTGAAGTGAGCAGAACCAAGAAAACATTGAGACAGTAACAGCAACACTGTATGATGATCAACTGTGAGTGAATTAGCTATTATCAGCAATACTGTGATCCAAGACAATTCCAAAGGACTCAATGAAAAATATTATCCACATTCAGAGAAAGATCTGGTGAAGTTTGTATGCTGATTGAATCATACTATTTTTCACTCTTTTCTTTTACTCTATTGACTAATATGAAAATGTTTATTTCCATTATATTGTGAATGATTATATTATATGTGATTACACATATAATACATATCAAATTGCTAACTCTCTTAGGGAGGGAGAAAAATTTGGAACTGAAATTTTCTTAAATGAATATTAAATTGCCTTTATATGTAATTGGGGGGAAAACAAAGTATTATTTAAAAAAAACAACTTCCAACCTGATTCCTGCTTTTTTTCTGATTCGTGACTGCCTGCCTGGTGTGCTATTTCAGGACAGAGTATATAAAGCACAGAGTTGTAGAACAACAGCATTTGGTGTATGTGGGGCCCTCAGAAAACTTACTTTAGGTTCAAGGTACTCTATAGGTTCATTTCCAGTCAAATCTATATTACCCTGTGACACTGATTAATAAGTCAAAGGATATACATAGTTCAAAAAGAAGTCATGTGACAAAATCATATAGTAAGAAAAGTAGTAATAGATAATTCCATCCCCAAATCTGAGGCACAATCTCACAAGCATGTACAGGAATGGTAGTTTACATGTAGGTCAGGGCATATTTATAGAAAACATCTTACACCTTTTGTAATAACAATGTCCTTTCACAATGGCTAGAACCCACTGAAGAGACACCAAGGAATTTCATTATCAGATACCCTAGAGCAATCACCAAGGGAAAAATGACAATTTTTTTCCCTTCTTTAAATGAGTTTTTCCAATGTGTTTATCTCACTAGTCAAAACAATTCTTGTTGAAATGATTTTGAACACTTCTATTTGCTAATTCATCAAATGGCTACACATTAATGGGTTTTATTATGAAAACCTATATAGCAATTCAATAAACATTTATTAGGCACCTGTTATGTACCAGGCACTATGCTAAGCTCTAGGGAGATGAATAAGAGAGTACTGCTATTTCTCAAGAAGCATACAATCTAAAGTGGGAAAATAGCACACAAAAGGAAGCTGAAAAGTGAGGAGGAAAGGGGGTGGACTAGGGAATACTTGGGCTGGGTAAATGCTATTTTGTGGAGTTAAAGTCTAGCAGAAATGGATATTGTTAGAAAAATGATATTAAAAATAATATGAAAAGTATAGAATTTGCATCCCTAAAATCTTGCTACATCCAGTTTGCCCAGAACATACATTATAATAACTCATTAGTTATTTTTATTTTTTATTTTTAAACAGATGTAGAATTTTTGTAACTTGAATTCAGACAGCTTGTCTGATATGCTTGGATAGGCCTGTTGGCTTAGAAACCCTGCAGTTGCAACTCTTGAGTGCATGAACCCTTTTTTCAGGATCACACTATTATTCAAGACTTACATGATCATGTTTTCTGTTGTTTCTAGCTGAGCCAACTTGGGTAGGCCTGGTATCCCAATAATATTGCTCTTGCACTGGTAGGTAAGAAATTTTATGTGCCTTAGAGTACATGACCCAGAAATAATCAAAACCATTAAAAATTTTTGGTGTGATCTATGTAGAAAGGAATATCTAGAAAATTTAGTGTAGACCCCATTAAGATGATTTTGTCCACAAAAGGAATCATGGAAAAGTTCTGTTGTTTTTATTGTTATTTTTACCCAGGACTCTCTTTTGAAAGGAAAGGAATTGAGTTTGAGTAGAACTGAAATTTGTATGCTCTGAAATTTCCGTATTGACTAAACTTTTCTCTTATAGATTAATTTTTTTTATTATTTTTTCATGAACTTAAAAACCCTCCAAAGAAGCATTTTCATATACAAAGGAGAACATAAAAAGAAGATATTCTATGAAACTATGGATCCTAATTTTGTAATACTTGCTTTTTAAGAAAGTACATAATAGGGCAACTAGGTGGGGCAGTGGATAAAGCCTTGGACTCAGGAGTACCTGGGTTCAAATCCAGTCTCAGACATTTAATAATTACCTAGCTGTGTGGCCTTGGGCAAGCCACTTTACCCTATTTGCCTTGCAAAAACCTAAAACCAAATCAAAACAAACAAAATAAAAGAAATGAGGTGTTTAAATGAAAATCAAAATTTATTATCTTTAATTTTTAAAAGTTGTTTTATGTCTTATGTAATTTTGTCATCTCTAATGTTTTCTTTCTTCCTTTGGATCTGATTCTTTTTTCACAACACATTCAGTTTCAATCTATGTTTAGCATGGTTACAAATGTAAAATCTATATCAGATTGCTTTCTATAGGGGTTGGGGGAGGGAAGGGAGGGAGGGAGAAAAATTATAAAACTTAAAGCCTTGCAAAAAAAAGTGACTGGCAAAAACTACCATTATATATAATTGGAAAAAATAAATAAAATATTTTTTAAAAAAAGAGATGAGGGGGACGACTAGGTGGCACAGTGGAGTCAGGAGTAGCTGAGTTCAAATCCAGCCTCAGACACTCAATAACTACCTAGCTGTGTGGTCTTTTTTTTAAATTTAATATTTATTTATTCTCATTTTATACAAATAATGTTTTTTATACATTAATAAAATATTCTTGTTTAAGAATAAACAAAATACCCCTCCCCAAAAAAATATAGACTCACTTGAGTGATAAAATAAAGGGGAGAGAAAATAAATTAAAATTAAAAATAGTAATAATTGTAAGTATGGCCAGGTGGCACAATGGATGGAACACCAGCCCTGGAGCCAGGAGTACCCGAGCCTATATCCGGCCCGTACATCCAACAATCATCCAGCTGTGTGACATGCAAGCCACCCCAACCCTACTGCCCTGCAAAAAACCAAAAAAAAGAAAAAAAAACAAAATAAAAATAGTAATAATAGTAGAGGTAGCTGGCGGACAGAGCATTGGCCCTTGTGCCAGGAGCACCCAGGTCCCAATCTGGCCTCAGACACCCAACAATCACCCTGCTATGCAGCCTCAGGTGGGCCACCCAGCCCCATTTGCCCTGCACCCCCCAAAATAATAATAATAAAAAATGTGTTTCAGTCTTTGTTCTAACACCAACAACTCTGTCGCAGGTGGATCATATTCTTTGATAAGTCCATCACAAAAGTTACTTCCATATTTTTCCACCATTGCCATTGCTGATCGCAACTCCCTCCTTTCCTATTTCTTCACTACCATGTACTATATTTTCTCTCTCCTTTCACTCTGACTCTGCTGTGGGGTAGCTGAGTGGCGCAGCAGACATATCCTTGGCTGTGGGGCCAAGAGGCCCCGAGCCCCCTTACCAACCCTTAGTTCCAGCATCCCCCTCACCCTATGGTCCCGGACAGGTCATCCAATCCCAGCACCTTGCAAGAAGCAAAAGAGAAAATGTTTTATATCTGACCACTCTCTCCCCATGGTACATCCTCTCCTCCATCACTCATATCCGCCCCCCTTTACCCTGCCCCCCTTCTTACTCCAGATGCCTATACCCCATTGAGTATATATGCTGTTTCCTCTCCTAGATACCTCTAAAGAGAGTGAAGATTCCCTCATTCCCCCTTGCCTTACCCCCCTTCCATATCATTGCAATAGTTCATTGTGATAAAGAAAAATCTTATTATATGAAATATCTTGGCCCTCTCCTTTTTCTTTCTCCCATTACATTTCCCTTTTATTTATTGACTCTATTTTGCACCATATTTTATCTTCAAATTCAGCTTTCTCCTGTGCTTCAACTATAAAAGCTCCTTCTACCTTCTCTATTAACTGAGAAGGTTCATATGAGTATTATCAATGTCATTTTTCTATATAGGAATACATGTAGTTCATCATCATTAAGTCCCTCATATTTTCCCCTTCTCCTCCAATCTCTAGGCTTCACCTGAGTTCTGTATTTGAAGATCAAACCTTCTGTTCAGCTCTGGCCATTCCAACAAGAACATTTGAAATTCCCCTGGTTCATTGAAAGTCCATCTTTTTTCCCCTGGAAAAGGACATTCAGTTTTGCTGGGTAGTTGATTCTCGGTTGCATCCCAAACTCTTTTGCCTTCCAGTATATTATATTCCAAGCCCTATGAGCTTTTAATATAGTTGCTGCTAAGTCCTGTGTGATCCTGACTGCAGCTCCACAATATTTGATAAGGAAGAAATATAAAGTATAAGAGACAGCAAGATCAGACAATAAGATATCAGGGTTTTTTCCTAAATTTAAGGGAATAGTCCTTGGTCTTTCTTCAAATTTTACAGTTGTTTCTCTGGATACGGATGGTATTCTCCATTGCAGAAAGCCCCAAAATGTCCCTGATTGTTGCACTGATGGAATGAGCAAGTCCATCAAGGTTGATCATTGTGTTCATGTTGCTGTCAGGGTGTACAGTATTTTTCTGGTTCTGCTCATCTCACTCATCAGTTCATGCAAATCCGTCCTGGCTTCCCTGAATTCCCATCCCTCCTGGTTTCTAATAGAAAAATAGTTATACAGTAGAATATTAATAAATGCTTGTTGATATTTCATTCTTTAGATGACAAAATTAATTGTTTATTGCTATAATTATAGTTCTTAAGTCTTCCAAAGTTGTTTTTTTCTTATAGTATAAATTCTCTCTCTTCACTCTGCAGTGGAGCCTCTGACATTCTCTTTTTCTTAATATCATAAAGAGTAATAATATTATAGTACATTCTTATACCACAATTCATTCAACCATTCCCCAGTGATCTAAAAGGTAATTCAAAGTTCCCTCTTATGTTCTAGTTCTTTTGTTTCTAGTCCTTTCCCACTGCCCCCACTGCACTTGAAATTCCCTCTTTAGGATCAGGAAGCTTACTTTGCTTGTGACTCTCTCCTCCCTGATGTCATACTCCATCTTAATACCATTCTCCCTCTATACCTGTTCTTTCTTGAATTACATAAAACCTTTGTATAAGATGACAGCAAGGCTATTATTTGTGTATTTTTCCTCATATATCTCAATTTTGGGAAATAACATTTCAACCTACCTTTTTTGCTTTTGCCTGTCTTGCTCTTTTCCTCTTTAGAACCCTCAGAACAGAACTGAACCATCCCCAGGACCTTTGTTTTCATTTATATTTAACTCTCTGTCAGTGCCCAATAGAGTTCTAATAGGAGGTTTGATCTCCTCTTTCTATTAGAATGATACTATAACAAAAAATACAATTCCTTCCAATTAATTTCTCAAATTTTCCTTTCTAGATTTCTCTGTATTCTTATGTTTTTATTCAGGAAGATCCTACTCATCTTTAGGTTTTTTTTATTATTATTTTTCATCAAAAGTTACCTATAAGTCCTCTAATATATTAAATACCCTTACCCTCACTTCCCATCCCATAGCCTTATTCTTGGAATGGTAAGATAAATTATTCTTGACTGTAAGTCTATCTCTTCTGTCTTTCAAAATATTGCATAAAAGTCATCTCATTTTTAATAGAAGTTGCCAAGTTTTATGTGATACTGACTCTAATTCTTCAGCACGTGAATTCTTTTTCCTGGATATTTAGATTTTTTTTTATGTGGGAATTCCAGATTTGGTTACATCATTTTTGGAACTTGAACTTCTGGGGTTCTTTTTAAGAGATGATTTTTTTTCTCTTTTAGCCCCTTGTAATTATTGTAGGAGAAACTGTATAAATAGTTATCTTCATTTTTTCATCATTATATCTTTAGTTTCTAGAACTTTAAAGAAAATGATCAAACTTAAATGGAAACTAAATAACAATACAAAATAATTAGTGGTTAAAGAATAAATAGTGGACAAAATAGATAAGAAAATGACAGCAATGAGACAGTACAGCAAAAACTATGAAATGTAAAAAAAAAATCTTTAGGGAAATGTATCTCAAGACACAGTTTGGTGGCTTGGTGTATAGAACACTGAATCCAGAATCAGGAAGACATGATTTCAAATCCAATGTCATCTGTTTACTAGTTTTGTGATATTGAGCAAGTCACTTAACTTTTGTTTGCCTTATTTTCCTCATTTATAAAATAGGGATAAAGACAACATTCTCTTCACAGGATTGTGAGGATCAAATGATATAATATTTGTAACGTGCTTAGCACAATGATTAATCAGAGACTATATCTATCTATCTATCTATCTATCTATCTATCTATCTATCTATCTATACTGTACATCCACAAACTTAGATATATATAAACATACAAATATATATATATATATATATATATTTATACTTTGCTTATTTCCTTAATTCTCTGCTCTAAGCCCATCAGCCAAAGAAAAGAAAGACAAATCAATGAAATGACATATAATTTAAAAAATTATAAAAGAAAAAAATCTAAAAATTCCATTCCCCCCCAAAGACTTATGAAATCAAACAAGAGGTAAACAAAATTGAAAATAAAACAAAATGAGAGATTGAATTGTTAATAAAACTAGAGGCAAGTTAAATAAATATAATTGATAAGACAGACAATTTAATTTAAAAATTTAGAAAATAATAACATCAAAAATAAAAAGGAGAATTCAAAAAATGTGAGGAAATGAAGGAAATTATTAGCAATTATTTTACTCAGTTTTAATTTAATTAAAAGAACAAGTGAAATGTATGAAGGCTCATAAAAATAAAAAATACAGGGCAGCTAGGTTGTGCAATGGATAGAGCACCAATCCTGGAGTCAGGAGGACCTGAGTTCAAATCTGACCTCAGACACTTAATAATTACCTAGGTGTGTGATATTGGGCAAATCACTTAACCCAGTTGCCTTGCAAAGTAATATAAATATATATATATATATATACACATATATGCATATATATGTGCATATATATATAAAGATTAAAAGATCCTTCATCACAAGAATTAAATAATATTGTCTCAGAAAAAAAGAAATTGAACAAGCCATTAAAAAAATTCCGAAATCCTCAGAACCAAATGGATTTACCTGATCATTCTATCAAACATTCAAATATATTCTAATATTTCATCTAAGTTTTGCAAAAAAAGGGCAAGATTGTATCGATCTAACTTTTATTATTAGATACAGGATCCTGCTAACTAAAACAGAGGGGATAAACTAGAGAAAGAAATTTTAGGCAAATATCTCTAATAAATTATGTAAAAATGTTGAATAAAGTATAAGCAAAATAACTACAATAAGTTATTCAAAAGATTATCCTCTATGATAAATTGGATTTATGCTAGTCCTACAGAATTGATTAAACATTTGAAAAATGATAAACATAATAGACACATTAATTTTAGATCAAAATTTACATGACTGTGTCAACATATGGAAAAAATCTTTAAAAAATATTATTTTATGTCCAAAATATCAAAAAATATAGCAAAAAATGGACTCTTCCATAATATGGACAATTATATATATATATATATTAGAAAAATGTCAATGCTATTTAAATTAATTTATAGTATAGTATCATACTAGCAATGACTTATAGAAATAGGTTAAAATTATAACAAAATTCATTTGGGGCAACAAAAGTTTAAAAATCTTAAGGGAAATAATGAAAAAAATGTAAAGAAAAGGGACCTGGATACATCAGATCTCAAACCGTATTACAAATAAGTAATCATTTGAACTAATTGGTACTGTTGGGGGAAAAAACTGGATCATTGGATATAAGATTAGAATGGTCAACTATTCCAACTACGATGAGAACATAATAGTGCTGGTAATGCTGTTTAGTCTTTTTTTCAGTCACATCCAACTCTTTGTTACCCTTTTTAAGGTCTTTCTTGGCAAAGAGCCTAGAGTAGCCTGCTCTTTTTTCTTCAGCTCATTTTGCAGAAGAGGAAACTGAGACAAAGTTAAGTGATTTGTCCAGGATCACACAGGCCAGTGCTCTATCCACTGTGCCATTTAGCTCAGATATTAGTTTAAAGATTAAGTATTTGACAAAAACTACCGGGAAAGTGGGAATGTAGACTAGCAAAATGGTTTGCGTTAATATTCTATGCCCTACAAATTCCAAATGTATGTGAAACCTAAATATAAAACATTCTCATTGAGGTGGGTAGGTGGTGCAGTAGATAGAGCACCGTTCCTGGAGTCAGGAGTACCTGGGTTCAAAACTAGCCTCAGATATTTAATAATTACCTAGTTGTGTGGCCTTGGGCAAGCCACTTAACTCTACTGCCTTGCAAAAACTAAAAAAAACTAAAAAAATTAAAATAAATTAAAATAAAAAATAAAATATTCTCAAATCTCTGGGAATTATAACTCTATTAGAGGAAATCTATTATGGTAGAATAAAATGACATTCATGATATGTGCATGACTTTGATGGAATGATTTCTTAAAAATTATTTCATTAAAAAGGGGGAATAGCAAAGAGACTGGAGGGAGGGGGAGGCTGAATGGGGGTAAATTATATCACAAAGGACTTCTTGTAATAGAGGGGAAGAAAGGAAGATGTGAGAACCATCTGAATCTCACTCTCATCAGATTAGGTTCAAAGAGGGATTAACACACATGCTCAGTTGAGTTTAGAAATTTATCCTACCTTTCAACTGTTAAGAAGGAAAAGTGGAAAGAGGGAAGGAGGGACTTATAGAAGAGAGGGAAGGAAGAAGGAGAAAAGGGAAATGGGAAAGAAAAAAGAGGAGAGTGGATAGAAGGGAGTAAATACAATGAGACAGGCAGTATTTGAAAGCAAAAAATTGGAAGGAGGGAAAAGGGGGGAAAAGGAGAAAAGTACAAATGAAAGGAAGATAGCATGGAAGGCAATAAAGAATTAGTAATTATAACTTTGAATGTGAATTGTATGATCTCTTCCATAAAATAGAAGCAGATAGCAGAATGGATTAAAAACCATTTGAAGCAGAGAGTAAAAGTAAACTTTATCACAGAGTAAGGTAAAAGGCTGGAGCAGATTATATCATGATACAACTGAAGTGGAAAAAGCATTGTTAGCAATACTTTTCTCAGGCAAAGCAATTACAAAAATAGATCTCATTAAAAGAGATAAGGCAAAAGATACCACAGACCATGAAGCAATTTCAATACTAAATATGTATGCACAAAGTAGTATAGCATCCAGATTCTTAGAGGAGAAGTTAAATGAATTGCAAGAAGACATAGATGGTAAAACCCCAATCATAAAATAAACAAAAAAGAAGTTAAAGAAGTGAATAGAATATTAGAAAACTTAGCTATGTTAGACTTCTGGGGAAAATTAAATTGTGATAGAAATGTATATACCTTTTTTTCCTCTAGCACATGGCACCTACACAGAAATTGATCCTATATTATGGCATTAAAAAACTCATATTCAAATGTAGAAAGGCAGTAATCCTTTTCAGACCATAATGCCATAAAAATTATGTGCAATGAAGGGTCATGGAGACATTGACCTAAAACTAATTGGAAATTAAATAACTTAATTTTAAAGAATGATTGGATCAAACAACAAATCATAGAAAAAATAATGATTTCATCCAAGCAAATGACAATAGCGAAATAGGGATATAGCCAAAGCAGTTAACAGGGACTATATTATATCTCTAAATTCTTAGATGAATAAAATAGAGGCAGAAGAGATCAAGTAACTAGACATGCAACTAAAAAGTTAGAGAAAGAACAAATTAAAATTCCCTAATTAAATACCAAATTAGAAATTCTGAAAATTAAATATGAAATTAACTATTGAACTAATAAATAAAACTAAGAGTTAGTTTTATAAAAAGAATTTTACAATGGTTACAACATTGTACAATAAAATGGTGGCAAAAAATTTAAGAACTATGATCAGTATAAAGTGGCAAATAAGGATTCCATAACACTAATAATGATCATATCTACCTCTTCTTGTCAGAGAGTTGAAAGACAAGAAGTTTAAAATTAGACATACATTTTCAGATACAACAAAGATATGGATTTGGGGAAGAGATATTACCATGCTTATTTATCATAAATGAGAACTTTTTTAGGGAGTGGGGAGGAGGTAGTATTAGTGATGCTGAAAAGAAAATTTAAAAAGAAAGAAAAGAGCATCAATGAATCTTTTTTTAAGGGTTTTTTTGCAAGGCAATATGGTTAAGTGGCTTGCCCAAGGCCACACAACTAGCTAATTATTAAGTGTCTGAGGCCGGATTTGAACTGAGATACTCCTATCTCCAGGACCAGTGCTCTATCCACTGCACCACCTAGCCACCCTTCAATGAATCATTGAGCATTAACCAGAAGGGTGCAGAAAGTTTAGAAGTGGAACAAACAATAAGAACATTGCTGGAATAATCATGTTAAATTTAAAAGATATGCAAATACACATAAATACATATATACACACCACCTGCAAACCAAAACTCCATGGTGTATGTAATAAGGGTCTACCACAAGTACTTCCTGTGTGGAAGATCCCAGAAAATATTGGACATGTGAATTGTGCACTTGGCTCTGTGTTTAGTCTAGCAATTGAGAACCTGGTCCTTTTAGAATTCCCATATTGAGTAGCACAAGACTTTTGCCTGAATTACCTATCTTGAGTTCCAGAAGTGTAAGTCTCCACAACTGGCTGATAGTAAGGCTGAGATTATAATGCTTTCCATAAAGTTATACTGGCTCAACAAAAAAATCATTTGGAAAGAAAAGGACCGCTCAAGTCTGAAAATTGTTTGGAACAACTTTCAGAGATAATTTCAATTATGGAATGAAACAGAAAAGAACAATTGCTAACATTATATGGATCAGTTATAACTTTGAAAAGCTTCAGATGGAAAACTGAATTGAAGTCAATTGGAAAAATGAGGGAACTGTTGTTTTATTTAATTTCACTCAACTTCAAGTTGATCATTATATTTATCTTCCATTTGATTTCTGTTTTACTCTACTCAGTAGCTGTTTCAAATCTTTCATTCTCTCCTTGAGATTCTGATAGGTACACTAGAAGAACTAGAAGGAAATCAATAATTGCTTATAAAAAAGGAAGAATGTTTATGATGTCCTTGGAAAACAGTGAAATAGAACCTGTCATAATGACTATAGTGATGATGATGATGAAGACTATAATGACAACAGCTTAGTGAGCTTTTTATTGAGTCAACTCACTTGGAAAAACCAGAAGTAAAAGGTTTGACTAGAAGGTGACCTAGAAATTAGGTTTTTGTTTTCCCCCCAAGACATCTCACAAGGAGAATTATTCAATAATACCCTTTCTGCTTTATCTAATAAAGATCATGACTTTTGCTAATAACTGAACCAGGTTGGCATTTTTAGACTGAGTTCTGCCAGTTGTGGATATGTGCAAAGTTCACTCTTTATTCTCCTGTAAAATTTCCTCAGTGTGCCCTTTTATTGCTTAACTAGGCCCACACTAGAAGACAACATAAAATGCTAATATTGGTCCTTTCTAATTAAAAGAGAAAGGTACAATTAGGAATGTCCTTATCTTTATTATGTAGAGTTTCAAAATCTCAAAGATCTTCCCATCTATATCTGATTTATAACAACTAGAATGAAATAGAGAGCCATTCAGGAATGGGGTTCAATTGTTGAAGAATCCAGGAATGCTCATCAAAAATTGACTCATAATGAAATTGAATCTGAACGTTTATTTGAAATTTATGGAACTTAGCATTGCTCATAAGTAAAAAAAGGTTTAAAAGGTTATTGGAGGGCGGCTAGGTGGCACAGTGGATAGAGTACCGGCTCTGGAGTTAGGAGTACCTGAGTTCAAAACCAGTCTCAGACACTTAATAATTAATTAGCTGTGTGGCCTTGGGCAAGCTACTTAACCCCATTGCCTTGAAAAAAAAAAACTAAAAAAAGTTTATTGGAAATGTTTTAAATTATAGAGCTACATTAAGAAAAAAACTGGAAACAAATGAGATGTCTATTAATTAGGGAGTGATTAATATTGCTATATATGAATTATTGGAAATATTTTTGAGAGAACAAATAAGTGGAAACATATAAAGTGAGCAGAGAGAAGAAAGAAGAAACATATATCATGTAATAAAATGACAATGATAGTTATAAATTCATGCTATTCTTACAAAAATATTTTTAAATAGGAAAACAGAATGTAACCTCCTTAGATAATAGCAGATTCGTTTTTTTTCTAAGTATCTAGTATAATGCTTAACAAATAGTAGACATTTAAGAAATATTGTTGGGGCAGCTAGGTGGTGCTGTGGATAGAACACCAGCCTGGAGTCAGGAGGATCTGAGTTCAAATCCTAACTCAGACACTTAATAATTACCTAGCTGTGTGACCTTGAGCAAGTCATTTAACCCCTATTGCCTTGCAAAAAAACCAAAAAAATTATTTGCTGAATCTAACTATTGATTACAGCAACAAATGAATCTGCTATGTTAAAATAGATACACACAACTTTGGAGAATGAAGATAGCAGTAACCCATTTCAGGGAATGGTAACTAGGTAAGTTTTCCAGGTTCTTTCCTGTCCATTGATTGCCTTTTTTAAAAAAATAATTTTTTTTTGTTTTTTCAACTACCTGAAAAGATAGCTTTCAACATTCACTTTTGGTTTTGGTTTTGGTTTTGACTTCCACAGGGGCAACTATGTGAATGGAGTACTGTCCTTGGAGCCAGAAGGACAGTTCCAATCTGGTCTCAGACACTTGACTTTTACTAGCTATGTAACTCTGGGCAGTTCACTTAACCCTGCTTGCCTCACATCCAGGACCATGTCCAGTCATCCTGATTCATATCTGGTCACTGGACCCAGATATCTCTGAAGAGAAAGTGAAGCTAGTGACTTAGCACAGCACCCCTTCACTCAAATCCAATTCACATGCTTGTCGTAGCATCACGTCATGGCCTTCTTAGAAAATGAAAGACAAAAAAAAAATAGTTACGTATTTTTCTTCCTCCCTCCCTTTTCTCCCCTCCCCTTGATAGCAAGTAATCTAATAAATATTCTACATATATAGCTATGTTAAATATATTTCCACATTAATCATGCTATGAAAGAAGAATAAGAACAGATGAGGGAAAAACCATGAGAGGGGGAAAATCAAATTTCAAAACTTGATAATAGTAGCTTTGGTCTGCTTTTAGATTTCATGCTTCCTTCTCTGGATGTGTATGGTATTTTCTGTCACAAGTTCTTTAGAAATATCTCTTATTAGAAACCAGAAGGGAAGCATGGAAGGATTTTCATGAACTGATGCTGAGCAAGATGAGCAGAACCAGAAAGACATTGTATATCCTAACAGCAACATGGGGGTGATGATCAACCTTGATGGACTTGCTCATTCCATCAGTGCAACAATCAGGGATAATTTTGGCCTATATACAATGGAGAATATCATCTGTATCCAGAGAAAGAATTGTGGAGTTTGAACAAAGACCAAAGACTATTACCTTAAATTTAAGGGGAAAAACCGTTATCTTAGTATGTAATGTTGCTGTCTCTTATACTTTATTTTTCCTCCTTAAGAATATGATTTCTTGGGGGTGACTAGGTGGTGCAGTGGATACAGCACTGGCCTTGGAGTCAGGAGTCCCTGAGTTCAAATCAGGCCTCAAACACTTAATGATTACTTAGCTATGTGGCCTTGGGCAAGCCACCTAACCCCATTGCCTTGCAAAAACCTTAAAAAAAAAAGAATATGAATTCTCTCTCTCATCTCATTCAGCTTAGATCAATGTATACCATAGAAATAATGTAAAGACTAACAGACTGCCTTCTGTGGGGGTGGGGGTGGGGGAGGGAAGCAAGAATAGGAGGAAAAATTATAAAACTCAAAATAAATAAAAAAATCTTTCTTAAAAAAAAGTTGATCAGGGATGGCTAGGTGATGCAGTGGATAGAGAGCACTGGCCCTGGAGTCAGGAGTACCTGAGTTCAAATCTGCCCTCAGACACTTAATAATTACCTAGCTGTGTGGCCTTGGGCAAGCCACTTAACCCCATTGCCTTGCAAAAACCTAAAAAAAAAAGTTGATCTGTGCAGATTCCATAAAAAAAGCATCTCTTGTCTTGGATGTAAAAGAAAGGTGAAAACTTAGCAGGGTTTCATATAAATAAAGATGGTGGAGAATATTTCTGAAACAATGAACTACTTAAGCAAAGAAAAAAATATTTCTTAGCACTGTACTGCAGAGAAGAGCAAGTCTATCGTAGCTGATCATCACACAAAGTTGCTGCTAATGTGTACAATGTTCTGGGTTCAACTCACTTCACTCAGCATCATGTAAGTCTTTCCTAGCTTTTCTGACGTCCAGCTACTTATGACTTCTTACAGAACAACTGTACTCCATCACATTTATATACCATAATTTGTTCAGTCATTCCAAATTAATGGGTATCCCTTTAATTTACAATTTTTTGTAACTACAAAAAGAACTGCTGTAAATATTTTTGTACATATGAAGTTTTTTTTTTTCCTTTTCCTAAGAACTCTTTGGGAAACAGACATAGTAGTAGTATTGCTGATCAAAGGGTGTTCACAGTTTTATTGCCTTTGGACATAATTCCAAATTGCTCTCTAGAGTGGTTGGAACATTGCACAACTCTACCAACAATGAATTTCCTTTTTTATCATATTGGTCAATCTGTTCAGTGTGATGTGGTTCCTCAGAGATGTTTTAATTTGCATTTCTCTAATCATTATTGATTTAGAGTATTTAGAGTATTTTTATATGACTCTAGATAGCTTTAATTTCTTCAGCTGAAAACTACCTGCTCATATCCTTTGACCATCTATCAATTAAGGAATGACTTGTATTCTCATAAGTTTAACTCTGTTCACTATATATTTTAGAAATGAGTCCTTTATCAGAAACACTAGCTGTAAAAATTGTTTCTGAACTTAACTGTATTCTTTTTAATCTTGGCTGTATTGATTTTGTTTTTTGCAAAACATTTTTATTTTAATGTGATCAAAGTTATCCATTTTGCATTTTATAATGTTCTCTATCTCTTGTTTGGTCAGAAACTTCTTCCCTTTGCATAGATCTGACAGATGGAGCCATGTCTCATTCTCTCAAATAGTTTATGGTATCACCTTTTATGTCTAAACTCTATACCCATTTCAACATTATTTTGGTATAAAGTGTGAGATATTTCCTATACATAGTTTCCGTCATACTATTTCCAGTTTTCCCAGCAGTTTTTGTTGTTTAAGAGTGAGTTTTTATCCCAGAAGCTATAGTTTTGGGGTTTGCCATATTCTACCACTGTGTTCCTTAGCCAGTACCAGTTTTGATGACTACTATTTTATAATATTATTTCAGAAATTAGGCCATCTTCTTTTCTTCTCTCTTTCTTGTTCCTCCAGATGAATTTTGTTACCTGTTTTCTAGCTCAATCAAATATTTTTTGTAGTTTGATTGGTATGGCATTGAATAAGTAATTTAATTTGGGTAGAATTCTTGTTTTTATTATACTATCTCAGCCTACCCATGAGCAATTGACATTTTTCCAATTATTTAGATCTGATTTTATTTATGTGAAAAGTGTTTTTGCAAGTGTTTTCATATAATTTCTGGGTTTGTTTGGCAGGTAGACTCCCAAATATTTTTCTGTATATACAGTTACTTGAAATTCTCTTTCTATCTCTTGCAGCTGTGCTTTGTTGTTAATACCTATTAATTATTTTAAAAGAGACAAAGAGTTCAGGGCTTTCCTGTTACATTCATAGTGATCCCTCTGTCCTCTTTGTATTCCCCAGAGTGAAAGATCATCCTACATAAAGTAGATGACAGTAGTAGCCTAAACAAATTCAATTTTTTAAAAATTAAACACTGAGCTAGACCCTAGGGATACAAGAAGGAAGTCTTCAATAGACAATGTGTGCTTTTCAGTTGAAAACACTTTGCAAAAATTAAGTCAGATTTAAATAATTGAAAAAAAAATATTGCTCAATGGTAGGCTGAAACAATATAATTCAAATGATAAATTTGAAATCTAAAATACCTAAACTTGGTGCAACTAGGTGGTGCAGTAGATAAAGTGCTGGGCCAGGAGTCAGAAAGACTCATCTTTATAAGTTCAAATCTGAATTGAATGTCTAATAAACATCTTAAATAAAACATATTCAAACTGCAACTCATTATCTTTTGCCCCAAGCTCTTCCCCTGCTCCAAACTCTATTACTGTAAAGGAAAACACCATTATTGGTTTTCTTTGTGCACATCTTCTACTGTACCCTGTTTCTCAACCCTCACATCTAATTTCTTGTCATGGTATAGTGAGTTTATCTCTACCACATCTCTAATGTCCATCTACTTTTCTCTGCTCTGATGCTGGCCACATTCTGATACAAACCTTCATCACCTGAATCACTGATCAACTGATGGTTGTGCCTACCTCTTGTTTCTCTAACTCCAAAATATACTCAATTCAGACACCAAAATGATATTCCTGAAACACAGGTAGGTTAAATTTTCTTTACAATAAACCGTGAATTCTCATCACCTCCCAGGATCAAAACCAAAATCTTTTGTTTGGCATTTAAAATTCTTCATAACTTTCCCCTCCTCCTACTTTTCCATTCTTTTTATCTCTTACTTCCTGGATACTCTTTGATCCATTGTCTACAGACTCCTTGCTCCCATGAGCAAGACACTCCATTTCTTTCCTCCAAGAATTTCCTCTGGCATCCCCCATATCTAGAATGCTCTCCTCCTCAACTCTATTAGCTTCCTGACTTCCAAAAATTTGACTTTACCAAAATGATTTACTCCAGGGTCTGATTTTAGGAAACAGTACCATGGGAGATGATCTGGCCACTGCAGGAGTCTCTTGGTCATAAATGGTTTCAATTCCTGCTGTAAATTCCTTGTCAGCTGGAACTGTCTGTGGCCTCTGTGTTTCCCAGTAGTTAGTACAGTGTATGGCACATAAAAGGTGCCTACTTTTTTTTTTAATAAATTGATTACCTTAGTCAATTTTCTAAAACTATAAACAATAGAATATGGCAATCTGAATTGAAAAGGGAAGTTCTTGTCCAAAAGAAGCTAAATCCTTTGTTGGCGCATTTGAGGACTATGCATAGAGGTGTACCTTGTTTTGTACTTCAGATGTACAACTGAATAAATCATGAAGAAATTAAATGTTTATAAAGCAAGTCATCAAGGGCATTAAGGGAGCTTAGAGAAGGTAGTATGATTTGGTAATTAGAAAGCCTCAAAGTCAGGATAACACTGGTTCAAATTCTATCTTTGATAGGGTTCAGTAGAACCCTACACATGTCAATTAACTTCACAATATTCTAGGCAGAATCTCTAAAATTATAATTGCAAAGAAGACATCCTCTGGTAAAAGTTATTCCTCATCAAGAGTTTCCCACAAGAATGAAATCATATGCCCAATTCCTGATACAATTCATTTTAGTTTTTTTTTAGTTTTTTTGCAAGGCAATGGGGTTAAGTGACTTACCCAAGGCCACACAGCTAAGCAATTATTAAGTGTCTGAGGCTGGATTTGAACTCAGGTAATCGACTCCAGGGCCAGTGCTCTATCCACTGTGCCACCTAGCTGCCCCTATAATTCATTTTGTAAAGAAAAAATTAACAAAATAACAACAAACAACCCTCCCCAACTTTTTCCAAATCCATTTTGATTAATTTATTTCATCTTTAGGCTTCTGTATTTTTTTAAGTCAAGTCCTAATGGATAACAGTTCTTTTTATCCAACTATCTTATCAAATGTATTCACATTTAATTAATTAAAAGAATCAGTAAAGTAGAACAATTACAATAAAAAGCTCAGTTTAAGGTTTTTTAAAACTCAAATAATATGAAAGTTTAATTTCCCTTTTATTTACAGTCTTTATGAAGTAAATAATATTCACATTTTGAATTATGCAAATAAGTTTAGATGATAAATTGTAATTGCGCTCAGCTGTTTATAATTGGGCAAATGAGGCAATTTCAAATTGTCTAAACACTTGTCTATATATTTATACACCAAATTAAACTCTGATTATCCTGAATCACATGTCTATTGTATCATCTCATATTTGGTACATTCAAATAGCCTTTGTTCTAAGGCTACATTATTTTTATACATTTAATTTGTGTAGTCTGCTTCACTTTGAGGGTCATCCTTATCCTTATCTCTATGAATCATTTTGTACCTGCCCACATGTAGAGGTGGCAATATAAATCAATCAATCACTCAACAATTATTTACTGCCTATTATGTGTCAGACACATAAGCACTGGGAATTTTTTTATTTTAATATTTATTTTTCCAACAATAGTTGCAATAATAGTTTTTATCAATTTTTATTTTGAAAGGTTTTGAGCTTTATAATTTTTCTCTCTCCTTCCCTTCTCTCCTCCCTGCCCCTGACAGAAAGAAATTTAATATAGGTTCTACATTTATAACCATGTGTTAAACATAGATTGATATTGAACATCTTGTGAGAGAAGAATCAGAACCAAATGGAAGAACAAAAACATTAGAGAGAGAGAGAAAAATGACATAATATATAAGATAACTTTTAAAAATTGAAGATAAGTTTTGGTCTTCACTTAAACTCCACAGTTCCTTCTCTGGATAGGGATGGTATTTTCCAAATCAAGTCTTTTAAAATTATCTTTGATTATTATACACTGCTGAAATGAATAAGTCCATTATGGTTGATCTTCACCCTATGCTATTGTTAATGTGTATAATGTTCTTCTGGTTCTGCTTATTTCACTCAGCATCAATTCATGCAAGTCTTTCCATATTTTTCTCCTCATTATAGAACAAAAATGTTCTATCACATACACATACCACAATTTGTTTAATGATTCTCCAACTCATAGGCATCTCCTCAATTTTGAATTCTTTGCTACTATAAAAAGATCTGCTATGAATATTTTTATACATGTGGGATTTATACTCTTTTTCATGTTCTCTTCAGGATATAGACCTAGTAGTGGTATTATTAAATCAAAGGATAGGCACATTTTTATTGCCCTTTGGGCATAATTCCAAACTGTTCTCCAGAAAGGTTGAATTAGTTCACAACTCACCAACAAAGCATATGTCCCAGTTTTATCATATCCCCTCCAACATAGATAATTTTCCTTTCCAGTCATATTAATCAATCTGAGAGGTGTGAGGTGGTACCTCATAGATGTTTTAATTTTTATTTCTTTAATCAATAATGATTTAGAGCAATTTTTCATATGTATAGATAGCTTTGATTTCTTTGCTGAAGAATTGCCTTTCCATATCCCTTGATCACTTATGAATTGAGAAATGACTTGACTTTTTTTTATAAATTTGACTCAGTTCTCTATATATTTTAAAAATGAGTCCTTTGTCAGAAACCTTTTTTTTTTTTACAAAAATTGCATCTCAACTTACTACATTTCTTTTAATCTTGGTTGCAGTGACATTTTTAGCACTGGGAATATTTTTTTAAAGGGCAAAAGACAATTCCTATCTTCAAGGAGCTTGTAAAATAATAGGGGAGACCACATGCAAACAAAAATATACAAATAAAATAAATAAGAAATAATGAACTGTAATTAAGTGGGGGTTGGGAAAGATTTCCTGTAGAAGATGAAATTTTATTTGGGACTTAAAAGAAACCAGAAAAGTCATATAGATAAAGTTGAGGAGGGAGAATGTTCCAGGCATGGAGGATAACCACAGAAAATACTCAGAGTGGAGACATGGAGCATCTTCTTCAAGGAAAAGCCAAGAGGCTAATGTCACTGGATCAAAGAATATATGGAGGGAGTTGGAGAGGGATGGGTTGAAGGTCTTTGAATGATAGAGGATTTTGTATTTGATGCTGAAGGTAATAAGTAGTCACTGGAGTTAACAGAATAGAAGGTCAGAAATTTTTTTGAACTTTGGGAAAATTCACTTATATGATGAATGAAGGATGGGCTACAGTAGGCAGAGACTTAAGGCAAGCAGAGCAACCAGCAAGCTTTCACTTGGTGAGCTGATGAGGACCTACACTAGGGTGATCAAAGACACATTGAACCTAAGATATCTACTTGGTCATCCAGTTCAAGATGTCTGAAAGGTAGTTGAATATGTAAGATTGAAAGTCTGCAGAGAGGTTGGGACAAGATAGAGTAAATCATAAGCATAGAGTTGGTAGTTAAATCTAAAGGAGCTGATGAAATCAGTAAGTGAAATTGTACAGAGGGGAAAGATGATCCAGAGAGACCCTTACAATTAGAGGGAATGTACTAGATATGGATACAGGAAGGGAAAAAAGAGGAGTGGTCAGATAGATAAGAGGAAGACCAAAAAAGAGTGGTGTTGCTAAATGTTAGAGAGTTTCCTATTTCCTCTTATCCAAGAAGTAGGGGTGATCAACAGAGAAAAGAAGTCAAAGAGAATGAGAATTGACAAAAGTTGAATTTGTCAACTAAGAGATCATTAGTAGCTGTGGAGAGAGCAGCATCAAAGAAAGATAGGAAGTCACATTATAAGGACAAAGTGGAGAGACCCATTGTAAATGGTCTTTGTAAGGAGTTTAATTACAAAAGTTAGAAGAGTTTTATGACACTAACAAAGAATCAAGAGAGTCTTTTTTTAAGGTGATGAAATATGGACATATTTGTAGGGAATTGGGAATGAGTTAGTAGCTTAAAAAAAGATTGAAAATACAAATTAGAGTGGGGATGAAAGAAAGGAGAAACCATAGAAGATGATGGTTTAGAAGGGGATCACTTGAATAAGAAAAAAGTTTAACTTTGGTAAGGAGTAAGACCTACATTATCATATGAGACAAAAGTCGAGGAGAAGATAGTAGCAGAAGGCATCTGAATGATAAGAGTGGAGGAAGAGGGGGAGAAGATGAAGCTCATGGTGAATGACTTCAATTTTTTCAGCAAAATAAAAGACAAAGATCTCAGCTGAGAAGGTAGAGGAGAGGAAGTCATTGGAGGTTTGGGAAGGTTTAAAAGAACTATCCTGAAAAGTTGATAAGGGAGGTATAATAGGATTATCTAGCAGCATTGAGAACCCAATTGAGGCTGTTTAACATGAATTTTTAGCAGACTCAGGCAAAATAGTATTACTTCCCTTCATCTTTGTTCAGCAGAATGTGTCTAAGAGTGAAAGCACTGAATAGTGGGAATGATCCAAGACAGAGGCTTAGGGAGGATGCAATTTTCAAAATGGTGAAGGATATAGGGGGTCAAAAAAGGAGGACAGTATAGAGTTGAATTATTTCACCAAGGGGAAAAGAGGAAAGTGACTTGTGCAGGGGAGATGACATAGGAAAAAACTGAGAGTCAAGGAATTGGAAGACACGATATGGAAAAATAGTAAGGTTTTGAAAGGGAAGGCAGAAAAAAAGATGAAAAGGTAAAAGATTATTGTCAGATAAGAGGATCTTGGAATTTTCAATATGGAGATGATATATTTGTGGCTGATGGCAGATCAAGGCCATTTTGTGTGTGACTGAGGTAGGCTGGAAAAATAGTCCATGGAAAATTAGTAAGTAGAGAAACTGAATAGTTATGATGTTTGAGAAAGAATCATTATATATGTTCAAGTCCCCAAGTATGAGAACAGGAGTTGAGAAGAAATAACTATCTTAACCCCATTTAAGTAAATCCAGTTTTAAATTTTTCTTTAAGAAGTTATTGAAACCATGCTTGAAATTTAATTGGTCTAGGAGAAAAATCCTTAAGCTGTTGACATCACTTTTTGGTCACCTGAATACAAACAATCATGAAGAATTCCAGCTATACTTTGAATTTTTCCTGTAAGCCATATTGAACATGTTAAAGATAAGAAATCTTTGATCACTTAAATCAATTCATAGTGTCTTTGAAACTTCCCCTTGTCAAAAATCTTTCCTCTGCTATTGATTTCTCTTCCATCCCTCATAAAGATATCTCCCCATTATAAAAAATTTTCTGACCAAAATCTAATGGCTTTTTACCTCTTCCTCTGACTTCCTTAGCAAAACTTTATTTCTTTTCATCTCCACCATAACTTTTAAATTAAATTCCAAGAGTAAATTCCAACATCTCCAAAAGCAAAACTTTTTTTTACTGATAAAATGATCTATACATGGCTTGCTTTGTTCCAATATCAGGTTTAAATGATCTATCAATAGTTTTAGTGATTCCCAGTCAAATCAATGGACTCATTTGGAAGGATGGGAATGGAATGATTTCATTGAAGAGAGAAATAGGTAGAATCAAGGAAGATGAGCCTTATAGATCTTTATACATATCTAGTAGTGCTTTGTGTGATGACATTAGAATGGAGAAATGTGAAGCATTTCCTATTTTAGGAGATTAGAGAATAAACTGTCTGTTATTATTAAAGAAGGAGAGAATGTTGTGAATATGTTTTGTTTCATTAAGACTTGTACCCTGGGAGACATCTAGATGACACAGTAGATAGAGCACTGGTCCTGGAATCAGGAGGACCTGAGTTCAGATACAGTCTTAGACACTTGATAATTATAAAGCTGTGTGACCTTGGGGAAGTCACTTAACCCCATTGCCTTACAAACAGAAAAAGAAAAGAATTGTACCCTGAATAAAAGTACAGCAGACTCTTGGAGTTCGAATTTGTACAATTTCTTATATTAGGGGTTATAATTTTCTCTAGATCTGGAAATTGAAAAGTTTGTGTTTACTTCACCCCCAGGATTTATTTTGCAAAGGAAATTCTTGGGAGCTAATTTTTCAAGGTCTTTCCTGAGAGATGATAGAGAAAAGTCAGGTCTCCTGATCTCCCCTCATAAACAATATGAAACAAACCTCTTAATGGAAGTCCTATCGACAAGACCCAGAAAGAGAAGCTAGGAAAAAAACATTTACCTAAAGGTCTGTCTTCTAGGATTGGGGGTATAGTGAATTTAGAGCAAGGACAGCCCATGGAGGAGGGGAAGAGCCAGAATCAGACTAATCTAAGATCAGCCCCAAGGGTTTTCACTGTGGGAACCACTTTCCTCCAAAAAAAAAACCAGAAAGTGGAGGTGTGGCCATGGGAAGGAAGAAGGGGCAAAGGAAAAGGGGAAAAGGGGGGAGGGGAATTGGATATAGGACAGCAAATAGACTGAAGGTGGTGATATTCAGACACAAAATACTGGGGAATATGGATAAAGGGACAAAAAGGAGTAAATACAGAGGAAAGATAACATGAAGGGCAATAAAGAATTAGTAATTATAATTTTGAATAAGAATGGAATGAACTCTCCCTTAAAAATGTAAGCAAATAGTGTATTAAAAACCAGAATCCTACAATATGCTGCCTACAAGAAACTCATTTGAAGCAGAGAGATAAAGGAAAAAGGTTAGAGCAAAATACTTTTTGCTACAGCTGAAGTGAAAAAAGCAGGGGTAGCATCCTTATCTCAGACAAAGCAGCTTCAAAAATAGATAGCATTAAAAGAGATAAGGAAGGAAACTACATCCTCAATCTTCTTTTTGACAAACTCAAAGGCACTAGGTTCTGGGATAAATACTCACAATTCAACAAAAACTGCTAGAAAAACTGGAAATATGGCAAAAAAACTAGTTATGGACCCATATCTCATAGCCTGTACCAAAAATAAGATCAAAATGAACACAGGATTAGACAGAAAAGTTGATTCCAAAGACATACTTTTTCTCTCAGATCTATGCAGAGGGAGAAATTTATGACCAAACAAGAAACAGAGAACATTGTAAATCACAAAATATTTTTGTATTAATGCATCCAAGATTTTAGAAAGAAAGCAGAAAGTTGGGAAACAATTTTCATTTTATGACACCAATTTTGTCAATATCTAAACCAGGAAGAACCAAAACAGAAAGAGAAAATTATAGACCAGTCTCCCTAATGGACAATGTCTCATTACTAAAATATCTGGAGAACTAAATAAGATTACAAACCATTCCCCAATTGATAAATAGTTTTTAAATGAAGAAATCAAAGTTATTTATAGTCATGAAAAAATATTCCATATCATTTATTGATTAGAGAAATTCAAATTCAAACAATTCTGAAGTACCACTTCTCACCTATCAGATTGGCTAAGATGACAAAAATGGAAAATGATTAATATTGGAATATTAATGCACTGTTGGTAGAGTTGTGAACTGATCAGCCATTCTGGAAAGCAATTGGATCTATGCCCAAAGAGCAATAAAATTGATCATATCTTTTGATCCAGAAATCAATACTACATCTATATCCCAAAGAAATAATAAAAAACAGGAAAAGTCTCATGTGTCCAAAAAATATTTATAGCAGCTCTTCATGCAGTGGCAAATAACTGGAAATTGACAAGATGGCCATTAATTGGGGAATGACTGAATACATTATATGAATATTATGGGGTACTATTATTCTATAAGAAATCATGAATGGTTAGATTTTAGAGAAGTATGGAAAGATTTCCATGAACTGATACTGAGTGAAGTGAACAGTCCCAAGCAATACACATTACCAACAACACTGTGAGAAGATCAACTAAGAAAGATGCAGCTCCTCTCAGCAGTTCAAATTAAAGACAATCTTGAGGGACTTTCTAGGGATAATTCCATCAATATCCAGAGGAAAATACTATGGAGTTTGAATGCTGACCAAAGCATACTATGTTCACTTTTTAAAAACTCCTTATATGTTTTTCATTTCTTTCTCGTGGTTTTTCTTTCCTCTTATTTCTAATTCCTCTTTCACCAAATGACTAATATGTCAAATATGTTAAATAGGAATTACCAGCTCAACTTTTACCACACTATTCACCACTGTGGGGAGGAGAGGAAGGCAGTGGAACTCATCATTTGAAAATACATGAATGTTGAAAAACATGCATGTAATTGAAAAAATCAAATAAAATTTCAATTAAAAAAAAAGAAAAAATTAACTTTAAACTTTTTTTTAAAAAATACCAAATAACCTGGATTCTCAACTGATCTTCTACATTTTAGATAATCCATAAGGCAAAAAACTAAGTTTCTTCAGTCAACTTAATCACTCCTTGTCAATTAATAAGAGAATATAGAAAGCCTTAACCTACAGTCTTTGATTAGTTCATTGAAATTTGGTTTCATTTCATTAATTATATCTGGACATCTTGTGTATATCTTAAGTAGTGTGATTATTTGAATGATTTGATCAATTAACTAAACTTGTAAATTTTTATATCTCTCTGGTTCAATTTAATTTTCAAAGAACATATTGAATAAGGTTTTGTATTTTCTTTGCCAAATTGTTCACTTTCAGATTCTTTCCTCTGGCACTTTAAATTTTTTCTTGTTTTTTTTTTCTCTTAGTATCTCATTTCTTTTATGTAATCATTTTTAAATTCTTGCTTAATTTATTCTAAGAATTATACTAGAACTTGTGAAAGATTTGTGTTTTTTCTTGAAGCTTTAGTTATAGATGATATATAGATATTCTATTCCAAGTTTGTGTCTTGAAATATCTCTGATGCCTTAATATTTTTTATCATCACTTTTTTCTTGTATTTTATTTGTTTTTTCAGCCTTATTTTACAAATTTGAACTTTTTTCAACTTCTAAAAGAAAGACAGTCTTCCTTGACACTGTTCTATATTACGTACTGTGAGTAAGGAATACTGTTATGTTCTTCAAGAAATGCCACCAGACATTGAGTGGAGTAGACTGCACAAGGTTTGTCTACTTCTGAGCTATCTATTTTGATGAGGAATAATATGGACTGGAACTTCCTTATCCAAAGCAAGCCTTAATTTCCCCCTCTCAAGCCTAATTACTTAAGTTTCTGATGGTCAAGACACCTCATGATCACAACTACAAATAGTTGTTACAAATTCTAGATATCTTTAGCTAGACCCTCCTCCAGGCTCCCATCTCTATCTCCTAACACACAATTCTAATCAGCATGTTAACTTGCCTCACCTTGGTCTGTGTACAAGAAGGCTTCTGTGGGCAGGATTCCTAGACTGGACTTTTCTGTTTGGACTCCTTTCCTAGTAACTTGAAGCTTCTGCCTGTTGATCTGTATTGACCAGGGCTGTCATGCTGTCAAATACATTTGCTCTGAATTTCTTTATCATTTCTAATTTCAGTTCTCCCTGTCTTTCTCTGTCTCTGTCTCTCTCTCTGTCTCTCTGTCTCTCTCTGTCTCTCTCTGTCTCTCTCTCTCTCTCTCTCTCTCTCTGTCTCTCTCTCTCTCTCTCTCTCTGTGTGTGTGTGTGTATGTGTGTGCTCTCTGTCTCTCTATTTCTTGCCCACTTCATTTCTGTCTCCCCCTGACTCCTTTTCCATCCTTAGTAAAGAAAGTGTAATAAAGCTTTACTGCTATTATTTCTCAGTTCCACTCCACCATCTTAAGGGCATCCCTTCACAGGGTTTCACAATGTACATGCCACACCTGATATGTGAATTCTTAAAGCAGTTTTCCAGTTCTACATTCTAAGCATATGTCAATTTAGGTAAAGCCATTCTTAACTTGAATATACATATGATTACAGAAATCTGTTTGACCTTCCAAATTTTTTTTAATGAGCCTTTTAAAACTAATAGAAAAATGCTTAAAGTAGTTAAAAAAACTTTGCCTCATTCCCTTACCCTGTTGTGGACTCTCCTTTTCCTGAGACAAACTGCAACCAATATAGACCTTGTTATTGAAAGAATTGCTCTTATTTTAGAGCTGTCCCATAGTCACATAGCAATTGGGTGATTATAGGTCAGAGGCAACTCTTGAATCTAGGATTTCCTGACTCTAAATATATCATACTACCAACTATACCTTGTCATCTCTCATTACTTAACTTAAAAATCTTGAATTTTTAAATTCCAGTTCTATAAAAGACAAAAATGTCATAATTGTCTAGCTGAAAGTAAAATTATGTAAAATTTTTATATTACTGATTGAGATACAGACATTGAGACATTGGTTCCAAAAGTTCTATTTCTTGTACTATGATGAGCTGGGAAAAGCTGAGTGATTTAAATAGTGTTAAAATAGATGGGATAGGAAAACTAAAATATAAGTTCAAAAAATTCTTATCTAAAGCCCCTTGAGTTGATTTGGGTAGGCAAAATGTTGATGATGTTTGTTGGATTGGATTTAATTGGAGAAGGGGAAGTGCTGTGCTAAATCACCTGTTTCACTGTCTCCTCCAGAGTCACCTAGGTCCAGTGGTCAGATATGAATCAGGTTGACTGGAGACCTGGATGTGAGGCAATCAGGGTTAAGTGACTTGCCCAAGATCACAAGTGTCTGAGGCTGGATTTGAACTCTCATCCTCCTGACTTCCAAGGCCAGTGCTCTATCCACTGTCACCTAGCTAAGTTTTTGTTATTTTTTGGATAGAATGCCATAAATAACATCAGATGGAGAAATCCAAAAAGAAAGTCAAAAATACTTTTGGAAGGGGAATTTTTTATTCTTTTCATTTTAAAAAAATCACATTCTCTTGGGGAAGTTAAAAATGACTTAGAATCCTGCTTCTGTATAACATTATCTTTTAGGGCTAAATATATATATATATATTTGGAAACTTTTTGTGTGATTATTTTTTAGCTTTCTTTTTGATTGGGATCATTCCATTGTATTTCCTCTTAGACTGGGAGAGAGACAAATATAAAAATATATTGCTCCAGAAATTTTAACAACTTCCCCTCTCTTTCCCCACCTTTTAGAAAAAGCTAAAATCATTGAGAGAAAAAAAATCTAAACTAACCAGTACTCAGCTTTGTCATTTATACATTTGTCTGATGGTTCTGATGGCAGTTTCCATGGTAAGCTCTGAACACACAAGAAACAGGGTAAGTAGAAAATCCATGACCAGAATACAACAGTTCACTTTAAAGTGAAAACTTTAAAAGCCAAGAATCTCCTACAAAACAAATGATTGAAAAACAAACAGCAAAATAGTTTTTATTTACTTTCTTTTGTGTGTATGGTGCTTGGGAGGACTGGTGGTTTCATCTCAAATGTCTATTTAATCAATATTATAAAGAACTTTGCAATATTTGTTCTTGCAAGACCTCTTAAATTTTTTAAAAATAGTAGAAAGAAGTTAAATTAATAAATATTTCATAAATATCCAATTTTATTTAATAGTGGAAGAAAGAAATACCTCAATTGAAAATATGAAGAAATATATTTTCCATAGAGTGGAAAACCTTCAAGAGGTCATGTCACAATATGACATAAAATATGCTTTTAAAATGTAAGGAAATTTACCCTATCATCATTTTTGAAAAGTATTATGATGCTAAATGATTATATAATTTATTATTTTGTACGTGAATACTTGGGTAAATGTATAACATAATTAAAGACTGTGGATTTGGATATTTATTGAAACCGTAAGAAAAATAGGATTTTCTCTTTCATTTCATACTGACACTGATCATAGTTAAAATTTTAGTAAATTTTGATGCCTCTACCATTCTACCTAGTTTAAGAACTCTACTCCTTCCTTTCCTCTCCTTCTCTTCTTGATCTGCTCCTTTACTCAAAACAGTTTTTTTGTCCTTCTTCATCCCTATATACAAACCTCCATCTATGCAGTCCTCTTTACTCTCAATGTGTCCCTTAATTCAAATAAGCCAGAAATTTTGACAAGCTATGCCTATCTTTGAACAAATCTTAAATTAATCCTTACTTTTCCCAGAAATTTGATACTGAGGTAGATAATATTTTTTTACAAAGATTTCCCTTAACTGGTTCCTCTTCCCAAATATAGAGCCAAAATTTTCTCATATAGCTATTTAATCAGACAGCACCAACCAACTAAATGTGGAATAAAATGATCATAACTGAACTCTCAGTTTTATATATGGAAATTATAAAAAGTGACCATTGTGAATGATGAGATTAGAGAGTATTGCTTGGATCTTCCTAAAAAAATGATCAAAAAACTTAGATATTGGGTTTGTGGTCTAGACAGCTTGATGAAAAAATGTGATTTGGACTAATAAATTTTCATAATATATATATTTTCTAAAATATGGGTGTGTTTTTTTATTTTTATTTGTTTTGATATTTAAAATGTGGATATTTGTTTTTATGTCTAAACCCTGTATCCATTTTTATCTTATCTTGGTATAGAATTGAGGTGTTGGTCTAATCAAGGTTTCTTCCATACCAACTTCCAATTTTCCCAACAGTTTTTATCAAAGAGAGAGTTTTTATACCAATAGCTGGACTCTGTCGGCTTATCAGCAGAAGATCACTATAATCAATTTCTGCTATTGCACCTAGTCTATTCCACTGATCTACCACTCTGTTTCTTAGCCAGTACCAGACAGTTTTGATGACTGATGTTTTATAATATAATTTTAGATCTGGTAGGGTTAAGTCACCATCTTTTGCATTTTTTTTCATTAAATCCCTGGAGATTTTAGACTTTTTATTTCTCCATATGAATTTACTTACAATTTTTTCTAACTCACTAAAGAAATTTATTGGAATTTTGATTGTTAGGGCACTAAACAAGTAGTTTAATTTCAGTAGAATTGTCATTCTTATTACATTTGCTCAGCCTATCCACGAGCAGTTGATATTTGTCCAGTTATCTAAATCTGATTTTATTTGTGTGAGAAGTATTTTATAATTGTTTTCCAAAAGTTTCTGAGTCTGCCTTGACTCCCAGGTATTTTATATTGTCTGAAGTTACTTTGAATGGCATTTCTCTTTCTAGCTCGTTCTGCTGCATCTTGTTAGTCATATATAGAAATGTTGAGGATTTTATATCCTGCCACTTTGCTAAAGTTGCTAGTAGTTTTTTAGATGACTTTTTAGGATTCTCTAGGTATACCATCATGTCATCTGCAAAGAGTGAGAGTTTTGTCTCTTCCTTCCCTATCCTAATTACTCCAATTTCGTTTTCTTCCCTTATTTCCAAAGGTAATATTTCTAATAAAATATTGAATAGTAGTGGTGATAATGGGCATCCTTATTTCACCCCCTGATCTTATTGGGAATGCCTTTAGCCTATCCCCTTTGCATATAATACTTGTTGATAGTTTCAGATAGATACTGTTTATTATTCTAAGGAATAATCCATTTATTCCTATACACTCTAGTGTTTTTAGTAGGAATGTGTGCTGTATTTTTTCAAAAGCTTTTTCAGCATCTATTAATATAATCATATGATTTTTGATAAGTTTGCTATTTATATAATTAATCATACTGACAGTTTTCCAAATATTGAACCAACCCTGTATTCCTGGAATAAGTCCTACTTGGTCATAATGTATTATCCTAGTGATAACTTGTAATTGTTTTGCTAAAATTTTATTTAAGATTTTTGCATCTATATTCATCAGGAAGATAGCTCTATAATTTTCTTTCTCTGTTTTAACTCTTCCTGGTTTAGGTATCAGCACAATATTGGTGTCATAGAAAGAGTTAGGCAGATTTCTGTCTTCACCTATTTTTCCAAATAGTTTATATAGAATTGGAACCAGTTATTCCTTAAAAATATCCTTTCTAGGATAGAATTCACTAGTGAATCCATGTGGCCCTAGAGATTTTTTCATAGGGAGTTCAATAATGGCTTGTTGAATTTCTTTTTCTGAGATAAAGTTATTTAGGTATTTAATTTCCTCTTCATTTAACCTGGGCAACTTATATTTTTGTAAATGTTTATCCATTTCACTTAGATTATCAAATTTATTGGCATAGAGTTGGGCAAAATAATTCCAAATTATTACTTTAATTTCCTCCTCATTGGTCTGAGTTCACCTTTTTCATTTGTGATGCTAGCAATTTGGTTTTCTTCTTTCTTTTTTTTAATCAAATTGACCAGAGGTTTATCAATTGTATTGTTTTTTTTATTTTTTCATAAAACTAGCTCTTGGTTTTATTTATTAGTTCAATAGATTTTTGCTTTTGATTTTATTAATTTCTCCTTTAATTTTTAGAGTTTCTCTTTTGGTATTTAACTGGGGTTTTTTAATTTGTTATTTCTCCAATTTTAGTTGCATATTTAGTTCATTGATTTCCTCTTTCTCTAATTTGTTCATGTAAACATTTAAAGATATAATATATACCCTGACAGTCACCTTGAGTGGATCCCATAGGTTTTGGTATGTTGTTTCATTATTGTCATTATCCAGGATGAAATAATTCTTTCTATAATTTGTTGTTTGATCCACTCATTCTTTAAAATGAGGTTATTTAGTTTCCCATTAATTTTGGGTCTATATCTCCTTGGCACAATATTGCATATGATTTTTATTGCATTATGATCTGAGAAAGATGTATTCACTATTTCTGCCTTTCTGAAATTGATTATTAGATTTTTATGCCTTAGTACATGGTCAATTTTTCTGTAAGTGCCATGTACTGCAGAAAAGAAAGTATATTCTTTTCTATCCCCATTCAATTTCTGCCATAGGTCTATCATGCCTAAGTATTTTAACAATCTAGTTACCTCCTTAACTTCCTTCTTGTTTATTTTATGGTTAGATTTATCTGAATCTGATAGCAGAAGGTTGAGGTTGACCACTAGTAGAGTTTTGCTGTCTATGTCTTCCTGTAACTTCTTCACCTTCTCCTCTAAGAATCTGGATGTTATATCATTGGTTCCCTTGGCCTGGAGGGGGTGCTTGAAGCTGCTTAATACTTTTATCTTTGAACAATGGTGGGCTATGTGGTAAGGTAATTATTCTCCCTATTCACAGCTGATAGAACTGTGCTGCTCACACCTGTGCCTGGCGGTGGGGGGGGGGGGGGCAGTGGGAGTGGGGCTCTAATTGTATTTGTTCTGGAAAGAGGCCCTCAGACCAGCCCAGATGTCTGCAACACTATGGCACTGGAACTTGCCCTTCAGCCCTGTAGGTTAGCCTCAGACTGTCAGTCCCACAGTCAATACCTCTGCTCCCCCAGTTGGCTCAGGCCTCCAAGGCTGATCAGGCTAGTCCTGCTCTCAGGCTCTCAATCTTTCCTGTGTTCCTGTCAGAATTTCTGCTTTATGCACCCAGATCACCAAAGATCCAAAAAGACAAACCTTGAGGTAGATGTTCTTCTCCCACCTTCTCTTTCTGGGTTTTGTGGATCAGATTTCTTTTAAGAGGTTTGTTTCATATTATATATGAGGGAAGATCAGGAGACCTTAGCACAGAGCCTATCTTCTCTCCACCATCTTGGCTGGAAATGGTGTTTTTATTTTTAGATGGGTATATGTAGGTTTTTGTACAATAGTCTTTTTTTTTTTCTTTTTAATGCGTGGCTTGCAGCACTCATAAAAGACAGTGTTCTGCATCTGATATTCCATATGACTGGGACCCTCTTTGAAAAAGACAGAATGAATAGTAAAAAGAATCAAGATTTTCTAATCTTTTCTCTACACCATGCATATTAAACAATAAAATACAGAAATGATTCATGAAGTGATGAACTGTGTACATTAGGAGAAAAGGAAAGAAGGGGAGGAGGAAAAGGAGAGGAGAGGGGAGGGGGAGAAAAGGGGAGGAGAGGAGGAAGAAAAGAATAAAAATCAGATTGGGAAAATGAGATTGTGCATATCTGTATGCAAGTGTGTGCTTATATGTCTGTGTTTCAAAGGTTTAGTGCATTTTAAAACACTTAAACCTGCAATACAAATCTTAGAAAATTCTGTGGACAAAGTAGTATTAGTTGAACATGAAAGGTACCTGAATTCTGTAATGGGGTTATTCTCAGAATCAGAGGAAGGATCAAGAAATTTTGGTGAGCTGATAAGAGAAAATGTTTATTTTCTTTTTTAGAAAGGGAACATTGACTTGTATTTCTTGATATGAGAAGATATAATACTTGGCACAAGCAATATGTTTGATATATTCATTTTAAGATAGTTATGTATATGTGCTTCTATTGATAGTTGACTGATTGAAAAACCTAGTCCTGGGCAGATAAAACTAGATCCAACTGATTTCTCCACATTTAATTAGTACTCTTTCAGATGGGTACTAAATTTCAAGTCATACATATATGTTTTATTGTTCATTTTTATATTTTAGTTACATGGTGGTTGTTTTTTAAAAAAAGGATTTTACTCCAAGAAAATATGCATCATATTGTCTGTTGGCATGGGAAAGCAAGTGTTTCAAGGATCATTTAAGGCCACAATGAAACAGAGTCAAGACAAACAAAAAGTTGAGAATGGAAAAACACCATTATTGCTGCCTAGTTAATACTTAAAAAAATGGACAAAGAACTTCAGAGTAACCATTGAAAGTTAGCATGGCTACTATTAGTTTTTCTGGGGTAGATTTTTTAAAGTTGGAAGAACAGAAAAAAGATCAGTAAAATAAAGAGCTGCAAACCAATGATGAGGAGAAAAAACTGTCATGACTAAGACAACACAAACATCATCAAACTAAATATTGTGAAAATGTCATTTTTTGTCAGTTAAAATCTACTTTTTCATGAAAAAATTATTGTCAGGAGTCTAGGTTAGACTGTGGGATCTGGGCGTGTTCATTAGATTATATATCACCATCTACCACAAAAAAAATTTTGCAATTTTTACTTCCAGTGAGCCTGGAAACCTTGTTTCCAATGAAGCAATGATGAACTCATATGACATTTATAATATCATATATATATATGCATATATTTGTGCATATATATGAAACATTTTTTATTTTTTATTTTTTTAAATTTATTTTTATTAAAGATATTATTTGAGTTTTACAATTTCCCCCCAATCTTGCTTCCCTCCCCCCCACAGAAAGCACTCTGTCAGTCTTTACTTTGTTTCCATGTTGTACCTTGATCCAAATTGGGTGTGATAAGAGAGAAATCATATCCTTAAAGAAAAGAGAAGTCTAAGAGGTAACAAGATCAGACAATAAGATATCTGTTTTTTTCCTAAATTAAGGGGAATAGTGCTTGCACTTTGTTCAAACTCCACAGCTCCTTATCTGGATACAGATGGTACTCTCCTTTGCAGACAGCCCAAAATTGTTCCCGATTGTTGCACTGATGGAATGAGAAAGTCCTGCAAGGTTGAACATCACTCCCATGTTGCTGTTACAGTGTACAGTGTTTTTCTGGTTCTGCTCATCTCACTCAGCATCAGTTCATGCAAATCCCTCCAGGTTTCCCTGAAATCCTGTCCCTCTTGGTTTCTAATAGAACAGTAGTGTTCCATGACATACATATACCACAGTTTGCTAAGCCATTCCCCAACTGAAGGACATTTACTGGATTTCCAATTCTTTGCCACCACAAACAGGGCTGCTATAAATATTTTTGTACAAGTAATGTTTTTACCTTTTTTCCTCATCTCTTCAGGGTATAGACCCAGTAGTTTTATTGCTGGGTCAAAGGGTATGCACATTTTTGTTGCCCTTTGGGCATAGTTCCAAATAGCTCTCCAGAAGGGTTGGATGAGTTCACAGTTCCACCAACAGTGTGATAGTGTCCCAGATTTCCCACATCCCTTCCAACAATGATCATTATCCTTCCTGGTCATACTGGCCAATCTGAGAGGTGTAAGGTGGTACCTCAGAGAAGCTTTAATTTGCATTTCTCTAATAATTAATGATTTAGAGCATTTTTTCATATGGCTATGGATTACTTTGATCTTCTCATCTGTAAATTGCCTTTGCATATCCTTTGACCATTTGTCGATTGGGGAATGGCTTTTTGTTTTAAAAATATGACTCAGTTCTCTGTATATTTTAGAAATGAGTCCTTTGTCAGAATCATTAGTTGTAAAGATTGTTTCCCAATTTATTACATTTCTTTTGATCTTGGTTACATTGGTTTTATCTGTGCAAAAGCTTTTTAATTTACCGTAATCGAAATCATCTAATTGATTTTTGGTGTTGTTCTGCAACTCTTCCTTAGTCATAAACTGTTCCCCTTTCCATAGATCTGACAGGTAGACTAGTCCTTGATCTTCTCATTTGCTTATAGTATTGTTTTTTATGTCTATGTCCTGTAACCATTTGGATCTTATCTTGGTAAAGGGTGTGAGGTGTTGGTCTAATCTAAGTTTCTTCCATACTAACTTCCAATTATCCCAGCAATTTTTATCAAAGAGGGAGTTTTTATCCCAATGGCCAGACTCTTTGGGTTTATCAAACAGCAGATTACTATAATCATCTCCTGCTTTTACACCTAGTCTATTCCACTGGTCCACTACTCTATTTCTTAGCCAATACTGAACAGTTTTGATGGCTGATGCTTTATAATATAATTTTAGATCAGGTAGGGCTAAGCCACCTTCTTTTGCACTTTTTTTCATTAAGCTCCTGGCAATTCTTGACTTTTTATTTCTCCATATGAATTTACTTACATTTTTTCTAACTCATTAAAGTAATTTTTTGGAATTTTGATTGGTAGGGCATATATGAAACATTTTATGTGAAATATTTTAAAAACTGATATTGTGAATACACAGGTATAATAGACACACCAGTTCTGTTTTCTCATAGATGAAATAATGAGAATTTTTTATGTAAAGATGGTTTTTTATCTTAAAAACCTTTATAATTTTATATTATTGAATATAAACACAATAAAACTTGTATATGTGTGTTCAGAAATATGTGCATATAGAAAGAAACAAAGAAATAAAGGAAGGAAGGAAGGAAGGAAGGAAGGAAGGAAGGAAGAGAAAGAAAGAGAGAAAGAAAGAAAGGAAGGAAGGAAGGAAGGAAGGAAGGAAGAAAGAAAGAAAGAAAGAAAGAAAGAAAGAAAGAAAGAAAGAAAGAAAGAAAGAAAGAAAGAAATGAAAGAAGGAAGGTGGGAGAAAGAAAGAAAGGAAGAAATGAAGGAGGGAGGGAGGAAGGAAAGAAGGAATGAAGGAGGGAGAAAGAAAGGAAAGAAGGAAGGTGGGAGAAAGAAACAAAGGAAGAAATGAAGGAGGGAGAAAGAAAGGAAGGAAGAAAGGAAGGAGAAAGAAATAAATAAATAAAGGAGAAAGAAAGAAATGAAAGAGGGAGAAAGAAAGAAAGAAAGGAAGAAAGGAAGGGAGGGAGGAAGGAAAGAAGGAATGAAGGAGAGAGAAAGAAAGGAAAGAAGGAAGGTGGGAGAAAGAAAGAAAGGAAGAAATGAAGGAGGGAGAAAGGAAGGAAGGAAGGAAGGAAGAAAGAAAGAGAGAGAGAAAGAGAGAGAGAGAGAGAGAGAGAGAGAGAGAGAGAGAGAGAGAAAGAAAGAAAGAGAACAAAAAAGAAAGAAAGAAAACAAATTGTTCTGGAATTTAAAATAGTCCCAAATGGAGATAGAGTTCTGTGATATGAACTTTAACCATGCCACTCATCATAAAAGTTAAGAATTTTATACTACATGGTTAAGTGACTTAGGAATTCATGTGATTTAAATCCCACTGAAAAGCTATCACATACTAATAATCATCTTCTGCTAAGGCTGAGGCTGGTGATTCACTTGAACTTGGGAGTTTTGAGATGTAGAGGTCTAAAGCTAATTGGGTATTCATAATAATATCTACCTTTAACCCCCAGGAATCCAGGGCACTACTAAGTTACATAAGGAGAGATGAAGTGGTCCAGGTTGGAAAAAAAAATGGATCAGATTTAAAGCTTCTCTGATGATTAGTGTTTGGGAATGGAATTTGTTGCACTTTTAACCTGGAGAGAAGAAAGGGGAGAGGAAGGATGGGAAAGGGGGCAGGGGAGGAGAGGTGGGGAAGGGAGGGAGGGGAAAACTTTGGGCTATATATAATTAATGCTACAAATGAGGGAGTAGGGATTGTTCTTAAATTATGATAAAAGTATAATCATGATTAATCAAAGAATTTTAATCAAAATCTTATGAACTCAATGACAAATAATGTGAGACAAGTGATTGCAACAAAAGACTGACATGCCACATTAAAAATTTATTTTTAAGATGTAAAATGCAAGCTTTATTATGTAAAAATAAATGTAATTATTTTATTTTGTCAGTTAATTTTAATTCCATTGTATCAAATAAAATTATTTCTGGATCTATTTATTCATAGTTCATATCAGTTTTATGTTCCACATATATGCTTATAGAGACATGGAAAACACTATTTTCCCAAGAATCATATAAGGAGAAAGCCTTATATATATTAAAAGCCTTCAATAAGATTTTTTACAATTTTTTGCTTTTGCACAGAAGCACAATAAAAACTCAATTCATTGTATAAATATATTACATTTGAAAATCTTGGCCTGATTTATGTTGCTTTCTTTGTGTGTACCAATATAACCAGAGAGAAAACAGTCTTGCTTAAACAACGATCAAGCAATTGACTATGCCATTTACTTATTCATAGAACCAGTTTTCAAGAGGAAAGGTAAAGGGACTTGATTTTAAATGCTGCTTTTTCTTCCCATCCTAAGGCTAATCAAAATCATCCACTTCTAAGAATCTGTCAAAAAGCCCATTTTTATTTTCATTTCACCATTTTAACTAGAACATTGATAGAATAGGGAGAGCAGTTGCTATGAGCCACAGAAAAATTTCCTAGCATTTGAGAGCCCTCCATCTATCATGAGGATTTGAAATGCTACTTCTTTTCAATACTGTACAGATTCTGAGGATTTTGTGAAACTCTCATCTAAAATGGAAAGATTTTTAAGTGGTATTCAAGCAGTAAATGCATATTGCAATCATTTAAAAAATCATGGAACCACCATTTGATTTCAGATTTTTCTTTCTCAATTTTTAGGCAAATAGTACTGGTAATAATTCAAAGATAATGTTTTGAAACTGATTAAAGTGGAATATTTTCATAAGTTCGGTGTTCTTATGATGTCTGAGAGCTAAAATAATACCATTTGAATTATTATTGCGATGATAATAACTGATACACTTAAGTTTGTTTGCAAAACACTATACATTGATTATTAAAATAATCTTATAAAAACTATATGATGATTAGTACAGGAAATATCATTTTACAGTTAAAGAGCTTAAGACATTTGACCAGTCAGGCAACAAGTCAGCATCAGAGGGAAATTCAAAAAGAGACCTGCCCTTATTGTGTCACACTGCCTTTCACAGTAACGTAGCTAATTCCTGAAGACTCATTAACTAAAACTTTAGAAGTATTTTCCAATTTCTCTCCATTTTGGGATAAGAGAAAAAATAACTACATAATCCTATTACTAGAAATGAATGAACCAAAAAAAAAATATTATTGATTGCTATTCTAGTCATTGTGCTAAGCACTGGGGATGTGAATACAAAATCCCTGCCCTCAAGGAACTTACATTCAAACTTGGAGAAAGTATATCTAAGGGGGTGTAGCCTGGGAATCCTTTAATCAAGAAAATTTCAGTGATAATGAATAGAACAATAGGAAAATTGATGATTGTGATTTTTTTTCCAGAAGCAATGGTAATATTGCTTTGAGTACAGTTCCAGAATAAGAGAGTGGAAAGAAAGAGGTGAGGGGAAATAGGGTTAGAATTAGACTTACTAGAGTAAGAGTTCAAATATGAGTGGCTTAGCTTCTGTAAGGATAGACATAAGCCTCTGGAGTTTCAATCTCCAATGTGGAGCAGCAACAGCAGGGCAAAAGATGGCCAGTGCAAAGAAGAGTATGAAGTGATTTTGGAAAATAGTAATTTTGAGCTAGTAAATATCAAGAAAATTGATCAACTATAGAAACACTATACAATTTAATCTCACATTAGAAGTTGTAATGAAAAAATTATATTTATAACCATTACATAGTATATATCACTTAAAGATAGACAATACACATGTATGTGCATATGTGTATAAAGCTTCAGACACATATTAGGTGCATAAAGACTATATTATGTTCTTTGTAATGTATATAGATATATATGCATAATTCTGTCTCTCCATATACATATATATGTAAATATACACACAAAAATGTATGGAATTTGTTAAATTCACCATTATATAATCCTGAAGGTATTTGGTATCTTTGGATAACATATGAGAAAAACATATGAGGATAATATATGAGAAAGAAAAAAATTTCCTGAAATATACCAAACTCTTCCAGTAGTCTTTCCTATTTTTATAAACATATGGAAGCAGAATTATGTCCAAGATTTTCAGATGTGTATTAGTGTGGGTAAGGGAGAGGTTAGACATGAAAGAAGAAAAATGTTTAGAGCTATCTACCTCTCCAAGGCAAATTCTCTCCTTCTCTAAAGTAATCAGAGCAATCTAAAAAAGAGGAAGAAGAGTGGAAATAGATTGTGTTTACTATATGAATTTTAAAAGTCAGTCATTGTACCCCC
The DNA here is from genome assembly GCF_037893015.1 of Macrotis lagotis. Classification (NCBI taxonomy): domain Eukaryota; kingdom Metazoa; phylum Chordata; class Mammalia; order Peramelemorphia; family Peramelidae; genus Macrotis; species Macrotis lagotis. Next base: position 445,962,717 of record NC_133658.1, on the reverse strand, counting down.
AGGAAGCCCATTTTGTGACCAGAACTTTGTTTATTGAAATTCTCTTTGAAAAAAAAATATATTCGGAGTTAATTCTAAAACCTAGATACAATTCTGGAGAATAACTGCTAGATAAGGAATATTTCTCCTGCTTCTCCTGCTTACTCTAAGAGTAGGAGCAAATATTTGATGCTGAAGGGCTCTTAAGAAATGAAGAGTACCATTTACTTATTTCTGCTACTCACTGTGGGCTTAGGATGTTAAATAGATTAAAAGGCTAAGGGAGGTCACTCACTCAAGGGAAGACTTTGTTTTCTCTTCTTCTGATTTGCTTCTCTTCAAAAGTTTATTTTTCCCCTTGGAGGATCCTGCTGAAACTGACCCTTCATTAAGACCCTGCATTTGCAAAGATAGATGAGTTAAGACTTCAGGTGATAGGAATAAGAAATGAGGAGACCGAGAAAGAGACTCATATTCACTAGCAAAGTTATATAATCCAGATCAGGATAGTTCTGAATTAATTCCAACCAAAATTTTTTTTTTAAATAGGAAAACTGATGTCATGTAATTTAATCTCGTTACCTCAAAATGAGTAAACTTTGATTAAGAGAGCTAAATGGTTTGTACTAAAGTCACACAGCTGTCTACTAAGAAACTGTACTAGAACTTGTCTCTTGGGCTCACAGTGCTTAAAGAATCTGATTTGTGTTGCTTGTTTTTTTTTAACTCTAAAGTTCCTTAGGTATCAATTTAGAGACAGTTTTATCTACTTAGCACAGATAACAGTAACCAGACCTGGGAGGGGTAGAAGATATCAGGTTATGGGATTACTCACCTTCATGTTCCTTATTTGCCAGTTCTTTCCCCAACCTGACCTCATAGCAGCTAGTAATTTCCATTTTACTTCATTTAAAAAGACATAACTAATAAATCTATATGGCCCAGGTCTTCAGGGAGATGGCCAGCAGAGTCGATCTTGGCAGTAATTCCATTGAACCCCATTCAAAACCATGACAACACAGGACAAGCTCTGTTTTATCCCAGTGAGTTAAAGAGCATTGTGAAGAGGTGTCAATCATGCATTATTCTCCCCTGAACAAATGCAAAATTCTGACTGGAACAAATGCTTCCAACAAGTCCAGGGAGTCGAGCTCCATTTCCCCTTTGTCTGAGACCCAGCAGTCTGCCTGTACTGATTTTCCCCTTTACTCGACCACCCAGCATGCAAGCAGCATCACCAGGCACACTTGGGAGCAGGGGTTGGGTAGTGAGAATGGGAAGGTTGGTGAAGGGGTTTGGTAGGGGGTAGGATGGAATACAAAAGGGAGAAGGAGAAATCAAGATCCTGTAATTGCTTCTTGGGAATTGAAGAGTCACATCTGGAGCATCAGAGAAAGTCCTTAGTTGGATTCAGCTTTGCTTCAATTATCTGTCTGTCAGCTGAACCTCAAGTATGGAGAGTGTTATTCTAATTGTCATTACTTTCCCCACCCTGCATTGACAGAACTACTTTTCTATTCTTCTTTTTCCTCCATGAACCAGTGCCTCCAAACAATTTGGAAAGAAAAGTACTTTAATAGCAATAATTCTGTTTATATGACATGGAGAAGTATCATTTGGTTATAACTTAGTATATATTGAATAGAGGCTCTAGAGGAATGATGAATGGAAATAAATATAAAAACTATTACCTGCTGCTGAGACTAATCAGGCTAGGAAACTCTGAGTTCCCTCCCTTTCCACTGAAGAACTTAAAGCTTTCCTAAGAGATAAATACCAAAATATCCAAGTATGATACAATTTGCAGAGCTGTTGAATAGACAATTTGTATATCACCTAAGCTGAATGCTATCTAATCAAATCTGTCCAAAACCATGTTTTCTGGTACACTTAGGCAGGATATGAACTCCTCTCTATGTTATGTAATAGGAAATGAATTTTTATTAAGCCTTCCTATGTGCCCTTAGGCATTGAGCTAGGTGTTTTTCAACTATCTGATATGATTCCCATAACAATGCTGTGAGATACATGCTATTATTTCTATTTTACAATTGAAGAAAAGAGGCAGAGAGAGATTAAGTGAGTTAGTGTCATATATGATATGATGAAACTCTCCCTTCACTCATGGAACTCAGATGAAGGGACTGGGGAAGATATTGATCTCTCAAATTCACAAGGTTGCCTCCAAGACTAGTTAGACATGTGCCCATTTTATCTCTGGATCTATGTTCAGTTACAAGTGCTCAAGGAAGGAAGCATAAAGCAGAATGCTTGAGAATCAAGGTCCTCAAAAACCTAGACTCAACTGACCTATCCCAAAGCCAGTGAGCTACCATGTGGTAGACTGTCTAACCTGCCCTTCTTTTCAAAGGAAATTCCAGAGTAATAAACTGCAACCTAGAGAATCAAAGAAAGAACCAATCACTCCCTTTTTAGGGTTCACTTTTTATTGAATTGTTCAATAAGGGCTACTCATTTTAAGCTTCATGAGATGGCTTCCTTTATATTAAAAATAAATAAACAAAATCCAACCACCACTAAAACAATATACAGCAGAGGTATCAAACATTAATTGTTGGCAACATGAGGTCCAAAACACTCCCAAGTACAGCCATAATCAAATTAAAATGCAATTGGTAAATATTTAACAAAATAAATAAAAATATGATAAAATAATAATGTTACATTTTATAACTGATCAATTTGGTCTATAGGGATCTCCATATATGGATTCATTACCCCACCACTTTTCTATTTGAACTTGATACCAATGGCCTACAGGACTTCCTATCCCTCCCTTTCCTTTTCCTTAAAGGATATTTCAGGGTCAAGAATTCCATGATAGTTTCTGCTGGATCTCTGGGGAAAGGTACTTTTGTAGTCCAGCTGCATCTGAAGTGGGAGGTAACCCAACTTTCCAAAGTCAGGTTTGCCTCTTTCTACTTCTTTCATCACAACTCTGACTGGTGCTGTCAAAGAAGTCCAGGAAAGGGATCTTCTGATGAAAACTGGAATGTGTGGCAGAGTTGTAATGTTTTTAAAATAGTATTGCCATACTCCAGAGTGATTCGGTTTAGTGTAATCTTCAGAACTAACTTGCTCTGGAACTCTGAGATGGGACACTGGCAGTGGCATTCAATCCTAAACCCCAAGGCTGGCATATCTGTAATGGGAATATTATACTCACCTCAATTCCTTCTTTTCTGAAAGCCTTAAAGGTCAGAGATGGGATGGGCAGGAGATAAGTGAATGAGAATCTATTTCTAGACAAATTCAGATTCACAGCCCTCAACTGAACTGAATGGATACCGGGAAGGAAGGGAGCAGACACTTAAATGGGTAGTTAGTAGATGGTTAGGCAGTGAGTCTCACCAGTTAAAACTAGAGTGGAAGAAAAACTGGAATGCATAGTTCAGGAAAGTGGGATTTTCAGCCATTTTGTACGTTGCCTAGGACATTTCTGGAGTTGCTTTCTATCCACCAGGATAGAAGTCACAAATATAAATATTAGCTGCACTTTCAGCTCACACCGAAAGACCAGAATTTGAAACCATTTCAACTAAATGAGGAATGATTCTTCACCCGGTGTGACCGTTCTTCTGCTATACAGCAACATAAATGAATGGCAGACTGTTTCCTTAGGGATGAAGTAAAGTGGGGAGGGAGAGAAGATGGAAGAGGACCTTTTAACTCCTCCCTTGTAAATCACTTTCTAGATAATTGCGGGGGGAACTAACAAACCAGCAAACAACCTCAATAAATAAAGCAAACAAAGAATAAATTCCTGGATCCCCGTAAAACACACCCATCTCACCCTTATATCCTCCCCCACACTCCTCCAGACTTCTAGGACTCTGATGAGTACCAGACTGTGTTAGTGCAAGAGAAGGAAGCGGGTGTTAGTGAAGGCTGGGGGGGGGAGGGGGAATAGAGGAGGTGGGCGGGTGGCGGACCATCGCTTGCCACCCAAGATGTTATTCAATGGTAAGAATTCCCATTATCTCTCCTCACTTTAGACTAATCAGACAGAATCACTAATGCTAAAGCCTGTTTCCTGCGGTCTCTGGGAGGTAACGGGGAGGGGCGGGGCTGATAAGAAGACTGGGGAGGCACCTTACTGTCTCCTTTTAGGGTTAAAACCCAGTCTAATTCAAGTACTTAAGATTCTATTGACAGTGTCGGTTTTCAAAGCAGTCGGTGTTTATATAAATAGGGATCCTCCTGCTAACCACACTAATATTCTTTTGGTCCAGGAACCTCCGTGTTTCCAACTGCTCCACAGCCTCCTTAGCCCACCCCTTTCAGGTCAGTAGCTACCATGAGCACATCTGGACGTATTAGCTTCACTGTTCGAAGTCTCCTGGATTTACCCGAACAAGAGACACAACACCTGCGGAGGCGGGACTCAGAAATTCCAACCCTTCGCTGTCCTGGCCCTTACTCGGAGTGGATGGAGACTGATCGGAGTCACTACCCCTGTGAGTGAGTGGAGATTTCGGCTTGCTCCTTGGGGATGTGGGAAGGGAAACCTTGGGCAGGGGAGATGTATTCCAGTCTGGGTATTGCCTGGGTTCTGTGAAATCATGAAGGAATGAGACTAACCCAGAAACACACAGAGGAACCCTTTTGCTAGGCAGCCAGAAAGCAAATGGCTTCACTGAAGATCTCCAAATGGAGCTTTGCGAAGTGGCTGACCCCAGAACAGGTCTCGAATTTAACCTCAAACTCCAAAACCAAGAACTATGTCCTTTCAATCTCAACAAAGTCAGGCAGTGAGACGAATATTAAAGCTGGTAGCCCTGAAAAACTGGAGATGTAGGACTGAATATGATTTTTCGTTTATTAGAATTTTGTTTCCCGATTATTAAAAACCAACTGTTTTAAAAGTCCAACCTATTTCTTTTATTAATTCGTTTCGAATTTTCTCCCTTCTTCCTTCCCTCCCTTCTCCTTCCCCCGCCCCGCTTCTTTCTCCTCAGGTCAGATCTGGGAAATGTTCAAAAGTGGGATTTATGTATGTCTTCCTGCCTTACCTACTAAAATTGGGGAGGAATGGGGAACAGGCGACGTTACCTCAAGACTTTCTGTCAAGGGATACCCAGGGAGTACATGATATAAATTCAGTTAAATACCCACATATTAATGAATGTATATTAATGTCGACACAGTGCACATTCATTTAGGTTACTATCTCCTGTCTGTGTCGTTGTCATTTATGGGTTCAGAGAGAACGCTGCTTTAGCAAGAGTTAGAAAAAATGAAACATTATTTAAGGTCCTCCAAAGGGGGGGGGGCAGGGATGGCAGTATCTGATTCAAATGCCCTTAGAAGATCTTTCTAGACGAACATGGGTAGCTGAACAGATTGGTAGAACTCGGGCACTGTGCTGCGCCTTCAACATGGTGCCTTTGCCGTCCTCTCAGCTTCAGAGGAGAGCAGCCCAGAGACCAGTAATTCGGACTCCGCGCCGCGGCTGCGGCCCCTGCCTCCAGTAGAGTGGTCTAGCCCAGACTTTGAGAAGAGGAAGAAGAGACGGGTGCTGTTCTCCAAGGCTCAGACTCTGGAGCTAGAGAGACGCTTCCGGCAGCAGCATTACCTCTCTGCTCCGGAGAGGGAACAGCTGGCTCGGCTCTTGAGCTTGACGCCTACTCAGGTCAAAATCTGGTTCCAGAACCACCGCTACAAGATGAAACGTGCCCTGGGTCCCGCGGGGGCCGGGAATCTAAGTCCAACTCCTGCGCTGCTACGCCGGATGGTAGTCCCGGTGCTGATCAGTGATCGAAAGCCTTGCCAAGGTTGCGAACTTAGTTTGGCGTCAGCACTGGACAAGCCGAGTTTGCTTCAAGCTGCCACTGCCTCCGCTTACGTCCTTCCGAGTTATGCTTCTTTCCCCACCAGTTCCACAGGGGCACTCAGTTTCTTCCAGGTTAATCAGCACTTAGCTCACCCGACACTAGTCTCTTGGAACTGGTGAGATCGCTGGTGCAGAGGGGAAGGCATGTCTTGGGTCCCTCTCCCTACTGATTTCCACCCCTCAATTGGATTTACAGAAACTCATTTCAGAGATCTAGAATCTGCCCTGCGGTCCCGAATGCATCTTTAGATTCTGGGACAGTGAATGACTGGCATTCCTCTGTCCTCCTTTCATCTGCCCTTTTTGGGAACCCGAGTTCTCTCTAGATCAGACGCCCAAGTCTTACAGAAGCCCAGGAATACAATTCGCCAACATTTCCTTTTGTCCTCCCCTTAGCTGCAAATTCATCAGCTAACTGAATTGTTCAAACTATATTTGTATATTTTTGATGTAGTGATTTGTTTGGAAAATCATATATTTTTAAAGAAATGTACATTTTTGTAGTAGTATTAACGTGATTAAAGTATATTTGGATCCCTTGTCTTCACGGGAGCAGAAATGCAATGATGCTTCTTGAAGAGCACACATTACCCAGCTGCTTGTTTTTCTTGGCTTTTAAACAATTTGCTTTTAACTTCCTTTTACTTCTCCAAAATGAGTACAATCCACTCTCAGCATTAAGGTATTAGAGGTTTGGAGAATAGCTAGTTTTCTTGGAAAGGGCCTGGGTATACATTTGTGGTTTCCCCATTCATATTCTGTAAGCTGCAGTTTCTAATGTCAAATTCAGCTTCACAATCTTGGACAGATAGATCTCACCTGATCCTTCCCTTTTGAAATTTGTAATAGTTTTTTTTGCTCTAAGTGATTCTGAAAAATGATAGAAACATATATTTGGAGGGAAAGGATGTCAGAGATTTCAATTCAACCACTTCATTTCACAGACAAGGAAAACAAACCAAAGATAGGATGTAAATTGTTTCTTCATTACTACATATAAACAGACTAACAGATTTATACAGAAATATTTAAACTATAAATCTGAAATCATAAAGACAGGTTCAAATTTGACTTCAGACTAACTTTATGACCTTTGGGCAAGTCACAACTTCTGTTTGCCTAAGTTTTCTCATCTATGAAATTGGAATAATAATAGCACTTTTCTCTAGGTTGTTTCAACAATAAAAACTTTAAAGTGGTCTATATAAATATAAGATAATGACTATGATGAACTACCATGTTCAGAAAGTACAAACATTTTTAACTTTCATACAAATTGCTTATGCAATTTTGCTTCCAGATAGGCTTTTAAAGCCTTTTTTTCTGATATTTAAATTGGCATATCAAAAAGGGAAAATTTTGGATAAAGAAAAAAATTAAAAGACAAGAGCCTGGAGAAATGCCTAGGAGGAAGAGGATTCAAATATAAGGAAGGGAACAAGTTTGTAGAAGAGCCAACAGAGGGTGGTAGTGATTAGCACTTGATTAAAAGGAACACAGTTTACATTTAGGTAACTAAAAAGATACTCTGATTCCCATCTCTTAAAAGAATACCAATTCCTCCACTCCTTTATGGTTTAAAAACAGCCCATGTGTCAGAAATTACTGTCTCACTAATAGGATCATATGGATTATATATTTAGAACTGGAAAGGCCTTCAAAGCTATTGAATTCAGCTGTCTTGTTTTACAGATAAGGAATCTGAGGCACAGAGAGTGTATGATATCAGAATCACAGAGTTAGCATGAGTGGGAGACAGGACTTGAAATGCAGTATTCTTTAAGTCATATTTGAAATCCTATTTCGTATCAAACAGAAGGAGAAATGTTGAGCTTTGATGCTCTGGGTGGGGGAGGTAGACCTGGTATGTATTTCAAGGTTTCAACTCAGTAGCCCTTAAGAGAACAATCCAAGACATGAAACTGGGGAGCAAGATGAATCCTAATAAATTCAAGGATGCAGTATATTGTAATAGTGGTCATTAGCTTGAATAGAATGTAGAGTAAAATTGGGAAACCTTGGTTCTTATTCTAAGAAAACTGGTTTATCACCTAGGGGTGGCTAAGGAAGAACAGGAAAGAGGGGTAAGGGCTTGGAATATTTGGATTTCAGCTGCTGGCCACCTTGTCTTCCATATGGACAGGGTAATCTTAGAAGAATCTAGATCCTTAAACCTCTTTTTGTCTTGGAAACTAAAGTGTATTGTCAAACTTGAAAAAGATCCTTACAAAATCTGAACTGTTTCAATCCAAGACTGTTTAATCAGTCCCTGTGACAAAGTAATGGATGTTAGGCAAGACAATGGTATCTTTTAAAACCTTGTGGCCTTCAGGAAGACAAAGGACTTGAATTTTATGGATTTACAACTTCAATTAGAATACTGCCTTTGTGAATTGGAGTTTAGCAAATTGATATCATAAAATCCTTTTTCCATAGCTTGATAGTTGGAGAAGTATCCCTGACTTTATAAGACATATATTCAAAACTAATAGATTGCTTTATAGATTAAAGTTACATTTTAAAAAAAGGTTTGATAGGAGGGAATTACCTTAAAAAAATCACTCAGATTATTTTGTCCACTCTTCATATTTTCCACCTTCTAGAAATTGAGTGTTTTCTTTATTCCTAGGAACAATATAGTTTGTTTCCTGCTGTCATTAACAAAGTTTATCATCATTTTCAGTAGAAGGGAATTGGAATAAAAATCATCCCTCCAACCCAGTTCTTTTTGATACTTTTATTTTGTGAATCACCATTCTCTCTCTCCTATTTGTTCTTCTAAAACTCCAGGTAAATCCAATCTAACAGTAGTTTAATGTATTAGAAATAAGATCAAGAAGGCAGAAGGATGCAGTCTACAGGGGGAAAAAATTCCTCTTCTCACAAAGGGAACTGATGAAATAATTATTCATTCAATTAAACATTTATTAGCCACTATTATATGTCAGGGACTGTGTTAAACACTGGAAATGATGTTTGTCCTTCATTCTCAAAGAATATCATGATATCAGAGAGGTCATGCCAAGACAGATTTGAGTAAAGGGGAGTTGTGCTAAGTCAACAACCTCACTTTGTCCTCTAGAATCATCTGGGTCCAGTGGCCAGATGTAAATCAGGATGATGCAAGGCAATCAGGTTTAAGTGATTTGCCCAAGATCACACAGCTAGTAAGTGTCAAGTGTCTGAAGTTGGAACTGCCATCCCTCTCACTCCAAGACCAGTGCTCTATCCACTGTGACACTTAGCTGCCCATAATCACTAGAGATACAAAGAAAGATAAAAGGCAGTCCTTGAGAAGCTCACCATTTAATGGGGAAGACAATATGGAGCTTAAGAGGAAGATTATGACTGGATATTTGGTTCAGGAATGGTGTGCATAGAGAAGATATATGAATCCATTAGGAGCAGATCACTATAGTATGACCATGTTTTTAAACTAGGTCTGTGTACATTTGATTTGAAAAAAAATTGATAACTATATTTGAATGTAATTGGGTTCCTTTACAATCCTATGTATTTTAAGGTTTTAAAACAATTTCTTTTAAGGGGATCATAGTCTTCATTAGATTACCAAAGGGAGTCCAGGAATAGAGAATCCCAGGTATAGAGAAACAAGAGAAAAGAACCAAAGCAGAATTGTGGGAGACACCCAAATTTAGTAGGTGTGACATGAATAAAGAATCGATGATGCTGAGGAGTTTGAGAGAACAAAATCCCAGAGCCTAATAGTATCCAGAAGATCATTAGTGCCAAGTATTACAGAAAGGTTAAGAAAGACAAAGAATGAGAAAAGGTCATAAATTTGGTGATTATGATATTATTTACTACAAAGAGACCAATTTAGGTAGAATGATCAAGTTGGAAGTCATATGCATAGTATGTAGGAGAGTAAGGGGAGGGAAAGTGACTTCATCAAGGATTTTGTTAAAGAAGGAGCCGAGAAATCAAGGTGATGGATGCTGAAGGTGATAGAATCTAATAAGGATTTTTAAAGGCTGAGGAATATTTGCTATATTTGTAGGTAGCAGTTCAATACAAATAGAGAGATTGAAGATAAAAGAGAGAATGATAGTCCAGGTAACCTGGAGCAGAAGATATGGGGTAATGGGATTAAGGGAATATGTTAGATGGGTTGGTCTTGCCAAAAAGAAGGATCATTTTTTTTCATTAGAGACTGGAGGAGAAAAAGAGAGAGAGATAAGTGAGCTTAGGAGAGGAAAGAGAATTCATAAGAAATTATGACAATTGTGTTCAGTAAGCATTAGGCAAAGTTCTCAGTTCAGATGTTGGGAATAGGAGTGCTTAATAGGGAGATTAAATAGAGGAGAGGGTTTGGAATTTCAGAGTTCAAGATCATGGAAGTGGAACATTTGTGAGTGATAAGATTAATAAATGTAGGGGAGGCTAGGTTGCTCAGTGGATAGAGCACTGGCCCTGGAGTCAGGAGTACCTGAGTTCAAATCCAGCCTCAGACACTTAATCATTGTCTAGCTGTGTGGCCTTGGGCAAGCCACTTAATCCCATTTGCCTTGCAAAAAGCTAAAAAATAAGATTAATAAATGTAATTGAGGAAGAATAGGGGAACAGGTATAAGTAAATTGAGGAAGTGGGAAGTTTAGATATTTGCAGGAATATGTTGAAGTTATCTAGTATAAGGACCAAAATGAAGGATGGAGAGAAAGAATGTTCCTGGAGTCACTGATGAAAAGAATGTATTCTGGGAATTGATAGATAAGGGTCACCAAAATCTGGATTATATGATAAATATAAACAATATGAACCACAAAGGAGGGAAAGCTAGTGACTAATAGTGATGTGGAAGAAGTTTGGGAAATAATGGAACATTCTGAGTGCTGTCTTTACCAGAATTGGAGTGGAGGTCCTCTCTCAAAGCATGAAGGGCTAGAAAGAGATAAGGGAATTATATCAGAAGGTGGGAGTGCTTTAGGCCAGAGAAGGCCCTTAGGAGTAAGAAATAGATCTGGTATTGTTTTCCACCCCACCTTACCAACATGACCTTAGGGCAGGGCCTCAAGTTTAGAATATGGGATAGGTAGAGAGTTCCCTGTCATATCAATTAATCAATAAACATTTATAAAATTCCTACTATTTTTCAGACGCTGTACTGAGTGCTAGGAATAAAAGAAGAAGCAAAAGAAAGACCTTGCTCTCAAGGAGTTTAGAACCCAATGCAAGAGACAACATGGAAACGAATACATGCCAAGTAAGTTATAACTTGCATTAAAAGGAAATTATTAGGGGGCAGCTAGGTGGTGTAGTGGATAGAGCACTGACCTCAGACACTTAATAACTACCTGTGTGACCTTGGGCAAGTCACTTAACCCCACTGCATTGCAAAAACAAAACAAAGGAAGGAAATTATTAACAGAGGGAAATTACTAGAATTAAGAGAGACTGGGGATGACTTCTTGTAAAAACTGGGATTTTAACTGGTACTTCCTTTAAGGAAGTGAGGCAGATTAATACTTAGATCAATGGAGGGAAAGTATAGGTATAGGGGACAGTAAAGAAAGAATTCCTGGAACTGAGACTGCTTTGTTCAAGGCACAGTGTCTCTGGATCAAAAAGTATATATTAGGGAGTGAGGAATAAGAATTCTTAGCAAGGTTAAAAACTTTCCTTACTCCTTTAACTGTAAAATATCCCTTTTTGCCAGAGATAAAGTAGGCTGAACTAGCAGCGGATTCAGAAAGGAACTCAGGCAAATCCTTTATTTTTTTGGTGACTCAAAACTCTGTTCTTTCTAATCTAACTTGTGATAAAAATGAGAAAAGGAACATTCAGTTTTTCTTTGTAGTCCTAAGAGACAGTTATTTGGATGCTAGTAGTTGCAAAAAAAGACAAAAGGATCATAGAATTATTGATGTAGAACTGAAAGATGCCTAAGAATAAACCTAGTGCTGCACCTTCATTTTACAGGTAAGAAAAGAGAGACCCAGAGAGGATAAAAGATGCAATTAGGATCACTTGACTATTAAGTGACCCCCCCCCCTTTTGGGGGGGGTTGATTCAGGCCTTCATGTTCTAGTCATTTCTGGGGGAAAAATTACTTTCTTTAAAAAAGGAGTATTGTACATTTAGTGTGCCTTATACAGAGTAATTGAGATTTATTTTTAATACAGGTGACATTCCTGTCACCTGTATTGTCTTATAAATATATAATCAAGAAATCTGTTAAGTGCATATTAAGATAGGCATTGTGGAAATGAAAGTATAAAAGATTGTAGACATCAGGGACTATCTACTTGAAAAGACATATATAAAGATGAGTAATTGTAAATTGCCTTGTTTCCCAAATTAGGAACAGACATAAATTATTACAGAAGTCTAAAGAAAGAAACAAAGTAATGAGTGGTTTGAGGTCCCCAGGGAAGGGTAATGAGGTATCATTTCACAGACAAATAAGGAAGAATAAATTTCATTTCTTGGACATCTTTACTGCACCAGATGATTTAATTTTCATCATTAGTATCTTCTCCATCACTAGAAATCAATAAAAAGGAATAAATTAAGCCCTGTTTATTTATTAATTATGTTTACTGATAGTAAATGCTCACTAAAAGTCTAATAACTACTTTTTTGCACTAATCACTGTAGGAATGTTCAACTTGTCCTTTCTTTCATCCCTTTCTCCCCCTTCCCTAAATGCCCTATTTCTGGACACTGATCCTATGTTTCCTCTGTTGGTTTATGTACATTATTAACCAGTTGCCAGTGAGATATCAGTGTTGTCTATAGGGCAAAATATTCTTCTTTGATAACCATTCTACCATTACTCTTCCAGAAGAACATCTGCTATTTCTTCCTTGAAAGCAATTGTCAACTCTAGTATTCTCACTAGAGCCTCATAGATCGTGCTGCTATTGTATTTTGGAGGTTCATTCAAACTTTCCTCTTCTTCCTTCTTCCCCATCTCCCCTAGACCCCAGGTTCTGACTTTTATCTTAGTCATGCCCTTTCTTCTATTTGATTCCTATATTTTATTATATTAAATAGCATTTTCTTTATGTTTTACCTCTCACCATTGTAAATATTTTCACTTCAGCTCAATTTGTCTCTTGATATTGACAACTGTAATTTTCAGTTTTCTTTTATGTGATTCAAAGAATAACACATTTATTATCTGACCATAGCATGTCAGTATCTTAGTAACATATGGCTGATTATTCAATCACTAAATTATTCAACTACTAAAACTTTGTCTTTTACTAACAAATATGTACATGAATTTGCAGTATTTTCTTGAAACAATGTCTCCTAAATCAAAAAACTAAATTTGGCATATTTAATTAAATATGTATAAATATATGCATATGCATATATATTTATAATCTCTTATTGTCTCTCCTTATTAGAATGCAAGCACCTTGAAAACAGGAACTGTCTTGTTTTTCTATTTGCATCTCAATACAGTGCTTGCCACTGTACTGTAGAAATACTGTACTTAATAAATACTTATCAATTCATACCATCATTTAGATAGAGATATAAAATCAGGGACTGAATATATAAAAAAATTGACCTTAGTTCAATTTCCACTTCTGATATATCTGTACATCATGCATGCATATCAGTGTTCCAGACAACTTTCTGCATTGATGGAAATAGTTTCCTCATGGAAAATTCCATATGTCTTAGTCAACCCTCTAAGACTATAAAATCCAGGGAAAAAATGTTGACCAGTACAGGTAGAAGGAGTTTCTTTTATCAATTAAATCATTGTTCCTATCCTTATTTTATATAAAATATATGGAAAACATTATTTTGGGGTTTTTTTCCTTGTTTATTTTTAGAACCCTATGATTTCATTGATGTGGGGAACTCTTGATATAGGTTAGCAGCTTCTTTGTCTTAAGCTCTTTAAAAACTAACACTCCTGGGTATTGAAAGATTTTTTCCCCCCAATCTTGACTTGTTTTTCATTTTTCTTGGTATTTGTTTACTGTGAGCTAGATTTGTTTTCAGATTTATATGAGGTGCTGAGAGAGTACTAGTCCATTTGGTATAGTAGGATTGCTGAGCCTTTTCAAGGACTCATTCACCTTTGGTGTCTACCTGCCACCCAGCTCTCACCTGTGACTCCAAGAAATTGCAGTTTGTGCAATGGCTACACCCTTGTAAAACCATTTCTCCAGATTAATGATAAGCCTCAAACTCATGGTGGTCCTTGACAGAATAGGTGAACATGAACATTTTATTTTAATAGCCAAAAAATAGCTGAAGCAGGATTCACAGAACATTTAGAGTTTGGTCAGACATTAAAGAAACAAAGGTCATTCACTGCATTTCAAGCCATAGCTAGTCATCTTTAATTTTGTCTTGCCACTAGGCTCTGATGACTGAAAGAGAATGAAACTTTAGACTTCATGCAACTCTCCCTTACTTCAGTTTATGCATGAATCAAAAGTTATTTCATGGCATTTTACTAATTCATTATCATATTATTCAATAATTTTATAATTTCATTATTTTAATGTCAAATTATTTTTATCATTTTACTATCTTACTATTTTACCTATCTCAAAGTTCTTTGGTGACAGGCTAAGGACAAAGCAGCAAATGATGATACACTGGTAGCTGTAGGCATAACTACAAACACAAGTGGTCCAGACCATAGAGGCATCTTCTCACTGGACTGAAATAGCAGTGAGATCTGGCAGCCCACTGGGTGTCTGAGCAGACTTCTTTAAGAGCATGTTGCTCCCATTCTGCCATGAGTAAAGGGCTAGAGAAGGTGCCCTAAACATTACTTGCTTTAAAAATTATTTCCTATGGTCAAAACATAGAAACATGTACAAAAACTTGTAAAAATTATTCTACTCACCATTAATCTATAGAATGTATGCATACTTAGAGACAACAGAAAATTCAGTAGACCTGAAAGATGAGCAACTCTTGTTACAAGAGAACTTAGCAGGTATTGCATCTCAATAACAGTCCTGAGTGAAAAAAAGTCTGGAAAATACATTCCAGATTACCAAAGTTGGAGCTACTGCAAGTTTTTCTAGAAAGGCTACATAGATAGGGAGCATCATGAAACCGATATAGGTTTCTCAAATAAAACTAATTTAGTTAACACACTTGTATCCTCCCAAAAGGAGTTTATCAACAGACTCATGATAATGATGTAATTGCCACTTCTAGGAAAGTGTTACACCACCATAGACCCTCATAATTAATGTACCAAAAGAAGAAAAGCTTATAATTCTGAGTGACTTGAATGCAAGAGTAGGCACAGACTATCAAACATGACAAAGAATTCTTGAGAAGATGAGTCAGAAAAAGCAACAGCAACTTTCTCTTACTTTTAAAGACTTTAACATCTCATGACCTTCTCATCACCAAATTTATCTGTTTACCTAAATGCAAAAACCTAAAAACTTCATGAATGCTCCCTTGCAGCAAACATTGACATTTAATAGACTGTAATTTTAAGAGGAGACAAGACAGGATATGAGTGACAAAGGTAATGATAGACATCTTCTCCAAGCTAAGCATTTGAGTTCAACAAAGATATAATGATTATCTGAAGATCAATGTTAATAGATTAGAAAGCTCCTCTATGTGTGAACAGTTTGTTACTGAGTTGGAGAGAAAGCTGAGCTAACACACTTGGTAACAGTGGAGCAGAAAAGGAGTGTTCAACTTTTGGAGTTTTGCCATACATCTGTCATCTCACAAACATAAGAATTGTTTTAAAGAAAATGATGGAGAAATTCAGAAGCTACTAAATGAAGAATGTGAACTCTACAGGGTTCATCTATTTTGAAATGGTTATATCTGTCTCTAGAGGGTTCATCTATTTCTAAAAAGACAGCATTTAACTCCATAAAAAGTAAAGTGCAAGCAAAGTTTAGAGAGATGCAGGATTCTTCTCTCTACTTAGAGAAGACAATTGAAATTCAGTTTTATGCTGATAGTAACAATTCAAAATTTTTTTTACATTCCCTGAAAGTTATTTATGGACCAAAAGCCTTTGGTGCATCTGAAAAACTCAGTGCTAATGGAAAGATGTTGGAGCAAAGCAGGGACTTGTCTGACCCCCAGACCAGTCCAAATACCTTTAAATAATGATTCTAGTGAAATTCTAGAGTGGCAGAACCCACAAAAGAACTGAGTGAAACAATATTCAATCCCAAGACAACTTGCAAGATCCAAGTGAAGGGTCTGTTGCCCTGGGCCTGGGCTGTACTGGAGAAAACCAGCCCCAACCATCTAGGAACAGACCACAGAGTGCTTGGGTCAGTAACAGTGGTAGCAGTTTCCAGACTCCTCAGCCCAGGGATTGCTAAGGACAACATGGAAGGTCAGCTGGAAAACACTTCCAGGCTGGGGTGAGAGTGGACTTTTAGTCCAGCATGACCTCAGTAGTGCAGACTCAAACCCAGTGAATCAGTAGCAGGCCTCAGGAGTCACTACCTGAATGCTCAGCCCAGGAAAAGGTTAGGGGAAATTTCAGGGGAGTTTCTTTGCTATCACCTAAGGCAGGCTGCTTTGCCCATAATCAGATTAAGGTCACAGTCTGGGGCATGGACTCAGGAAAAGGAACAGAAGAACAACAGAATTTACTGCCTCAACAGAGTGGGGACCCTTCTTACAGTTCCAGGATAGATAGATCTGTGCATCTATGGGTACCCATAGACCAGAGAGAGCATAGGTCAGGAGAACAGTCACAGCCTTTCATAAGACCTTGGAAGAACTGAAAACTTACAAGTCCTTGTGATCTCTCTGAAAACAGTTACAAAACTCAAAATCTTGGGATAGTGTATCTTCCACCTTGGAAGCAGAGTTCCACCTTAATAAAGAGTTAAAATCAACTCATAGGCTGGGGAAATGAGCAAACAACAGAAGAAAAAAAAATTCAACAATAGACAGTTACTTTGGTCATATGTGGAGGATCAAAATACACAATCAGAAGATAACAAAGTCAAAGCTTCTGCATCCAAGAAAAATATGAATTGGCTTTAGACCATGGAAGAGCTCAAAAATTTTGCTGGCTTCTTATACCTATTGGATTGGCTAATAGGAAAGAAGAAGAAAATGACAAATATGTTGGAAGGAATGTTGGGAATTTGGGACATTGATACCCTGTTGGAGGAGTTGTGAAAATGATTCAACAATTCTGTAGGACAATTTGAAACTATGCCCTAAGGTCTACAAAACCATGCATACTATTTGACCTAGCACTGCTAGGTTTCTATTCAAGAAGAGATGAAAAGAACCTATATATATATATATATGAATATTTATAGCAACTCTTTTCTGATGTCAAGGAGCTGGAGATTAAAGGAATATCCAGTGGTTAAAGAAAGGCTGAATAAATTGTGCTATGTCATTGAGATAAAATGCTGTTCTGTTATGGGAAATCATTAAGAGGATGCTCTCAGCAAGTCATTCTCCAACTGATAAATGGTCAAAAGAATGGAAAGGCAATTATTTATTTGAGAAATGAAAATTAAAACATTTCTGAGATATCACGTCACACCTATCAGTTCTGACCTGATCCAATCTTTCTGGAGAGCAATTTGTAATTATACCCAAAGGGCAATAAAATTGTGCATATTCTTTGATCCAGTAATACCAATACGGGCCCATATCCTGAAGAGATTATAGAAGGGGGTAAAAATCTCCCATGTACAAAAATATTTCACTGGGGAGTGGATGAACAAATTGTGGTATATGAATGTTATGAAAAACTATTGTTCTATAAGAAATCATGAGGGAGGGGCAGCTAGGTGGTGCAGTGGATAGAGCACTGGCCTTGGAGTCAGGAGTACCTGGGTTCAAATCCAACCTCAGACACTTAATAATTACCTAACCGTGTGGCCTTGGGCAAGCCACTTAACCCCATTGCCTTGAAAAATCTAAAAAAAAAGAAAGAAAGAAAGAAAGAAATCATGAGGATGAGGCTTCCAAAAATCCTGGGAACACTTTCATGAATTGTGCTGAGTGAAATGAACAGAACCAGAAGAACATTATACACACTAGCAACAATATTGGGTGATGATCAAATTTGATGGACTTGTTCATTTCAACAATACAATAATGAAAGACAATTCTAAAAGAATTGTGATGAAAAAATACCATCCAAATGCAGAGAAGGAACTGTGGAGTTTAAATGAAGACCAAAGCTGATTATCTTCAATTTTTAAAAAATTGTCTTATGTATTACATCATTTTTTTCTCTGTGATTTTTTTTAATTTCTATTTGGATTTGATCCTCCTTTCACAACATTATAAATATGGATCTATACTTAACATGGTTATAAATGTAGAACCTATATCAAATTGCTTTGTGTCAAGGGTGGGGGGGAGTGAGGGAGGAAGAAAAATGCAAAATTCAAAATCTTGCCAAAAAAAAGATTAGTAAATACTACCATGTAGTTAGAAAACAAGCAATGACCTCTCTGGATCTGGAAAGTAGTAGACTAATGGAAAATCAACTATGAAAGAACATAGACACAGATTTGACTACTTTTACAACTGCAGAGAAAATGTCCACACATAAGCTACATATAGGAGAATGCAGTCTTAGTTATAACACAAGCTGTATGGGATCAATTATGGAAAAGGGAAATGGAATTAGAGAAAATCTATTTAGACCCAGCTAAAAACAAAAATGCTCTCATCTACAATCCCGAATAGTATTAGGATCATAGCAGTTGCATGCATTTTTCAAGTCATGTGCTAGAACTCCTTGCTTTGAAATAGGTGATTCCTGAGAAATTCAAAAATAATGTGTAAGGAGAAAAATTACAAGTATGAACTGACAGTGGTCAACTGACATTCCCCATGGCAGCAAATTGAATTCTTATTGTCAGAGATATATAGCACTAACTATAAATTGGCAAGGTAAAATTAATGTAAATGCAGATTCCCTATCCAGAATTCCACATGACACCAAAACTATAATGTTACTTGAAGAAGGAGAGAAGGCAGTCTATAGCACCTCAAAACATGGATTACAAATAGTAATACAATTGATAATTAGATACTTCCATCACTATATAGTAATCACATTTTACTGAATCACTTAGATAAAGTGAAATAAAAATGGTCACATCAAGGACTAAAACACTGATCCTGTGAAGTTACTTTGTTGTTGAGAATATGGAGGAATTTGGAACTGTCCAATAGAACACTATACCATACTTTCAATGAACTAACACATGATAATAGTAAAGCCATATTTTTCCCTAACAAAGAAAATGCTTCATGATGGTTTTGGATATATGGATCATAAAAGGATCAAAGAGCTACTGAGATATATTTAGTGACCTAAGAGAGCCACAGATATCAACAAGAGGAACAAGAAATGCTCAGTATGTATAAAGAAAAGCACTACTAATTCATGTTGCATACATAACATTTATCAATTACCTATAATGTACCAAGCCCTATACTACAATCTTTGCCTTGAAAGAGCTTATAATCCAAAGGGGGAGACATTACATAAAAGGAGGTAGGTAAGAGGGAGTGATTGGGAAACCATGATCCAGAGTAACCAATGGGGATATCTTGTTTGGAATTGAAACCAGGTATAACAATAGATACAAAGTAGATATCTTTGAAAATATAAGTATTAGCAAACTTTTGGAAATTAAATTAAATTAATTTTACCTCTAGAAAGAGATAGCAAGAGCATCAGTCATATACTGATGATACATAATTATCTCTTCATAAAGTCTGTATGCAATACAGAATTGTTAAAATATTATGTGAATCATTTATCTTGGTATATGGATTTCCTGCCAGGATCTTTTTTGGCTAAGGGAGAGACTTTGAATGTATACTGCTCATGGAAACATTAGCTTTGGATGCCATTAATAAGTGTAGAAAAATTCCTTACTTTTCTCAAGGAGACCACAACTTGAACATGCATTGAGGAACTTGTTAGATCCATTGACAACAAAACAAAAATCTCATTGGAACCAGAAAATAACTTTATTGATTCCACTGAACAATTCTGACTTTGTAATCTATGATTCATACTACCTAATAATTTGTTTGATAAAAATCCATAAAGCTACCATAAAGCACTTGAGGTGCCATTTTACTTCCCCTAAGTTAGAAAGAAAGTCTTTGTTACATGTTTTGAAAATCCCCCCCACTTCCAGGATTTTAATATCTTGCTCATTTTATCAAGGAAATTCAAGCTATTCACTGATTCTCTTTACTTGCCTTGAGTATCAATCCCCTATTAGTCAATTATATTTTGCCATTTTTAGTGAAAAGTTCATTCTTCTTTGCAGAGAACACTAAAAATAAGAATTAATTAACTCTTCTTTTCCTATTTTCAACTAACATCAGCTATGCCACCCACTCAAATAATACCAATATCAGCTATTTATGAGCTTTAATTTATGGATTCCATTTTTATAGGTCCTTGCCATTTTTTTTTATGTTTATCTTCTATTAATAGGACTTGTTTGCATCTCCTGAACATTTCCTTTAAAAAACTAAGTTAGTTGACAAAGATCCCAAGGGGAAACACATTAATCTCATTACATGATTTATTTGCATTATTTGCTCTTTGTCTCAAGAATTTCATACTTGATCATCATCTCTCCCTCCTGAGCTGACTTTCTCTGAAGCATTTTAAACCCAAAGGATCTGAGCAATCTTTCCTTTGAGTTCTTTGGAAAGAAATTTCAAAAGGTTATGGTACATGGCAGATAATGTGAATTCCTCAATTCTATCATAAGCTCTAAAACTGAGTGGTCATTTCCTCCAAATTTTCAATATTTTCTACCAAACAATGATCCGTTCCACTGGAGTTGGAAAGGGCCGCAGCACAGTATGGACCACAACACACCAGAGCAAATGAACTCCAGCCATCCAGGAGCAACTTTTGGGACCCCTGGGTCCCTGGGGGCATGTAGCAGTGGGGAGAGAGGGCACAAAAGTTTCCAGACATCTCAGCCCAAGGTCAGCAGAAAAACTCTGCCAGAATAAGCAACATGTCCAGGCCAGTGCAGGTCTCAGTATAGGCCTCAGTGCACCCTCATCCTGGGAACCAAAATCAGACTTGTGGAGCCACCCAGTAGCTGCTTCCAGAGTACTCATTTGGGGAGACTTCAGAGGTCCCTTTCTTATCCCTGGGGCAGGACTTTATTTCTTTGCCCATATTCAGATCCAGGTCACAATCTGGGGACTCATACTGCCATGGAAGAGCAGGGATCCTCCTCATAGCTGTAGGGCAGAGAATAGTGCTTATGGTCATCTACAGATGACAGGTTAAGAGAGTCATCAGAGCCCTTCATAAGACCTTGAAGGAATTGAGACCCCTTGAGGGAGGGTGATAATTCCCCCCCCCCAAAACCTAAAAAGCTTGGGAAAATGTGTTCTCCACCCTGAAAGCAGAGCTCCAATTTAACAAAGAGTTAAAAGTAGGTCATAAACTGGGGAAATGAGTAAACAACACAAGAAAAAGAATCCGACCATCGACAATTGCTTTGGTCCCATGGAGGATCAAAATATACATTTGGAAGATGACAAAGTCAAAACTTCTGCATCCCAAGTCTCAAAGAAAAATATTAATTGGTCTTAGGCCAAGGAAGAACTTAAAATAGATTTTGAAAATCAAGTAAGTGAGGTAGAGGAAAAATTGGGAAGAGAAATGAGAGTGATACAATAAATCCATGAAAACCAAGTTGGCAGCTTGGTTAAAGGGGATACCAAAACAAATTGAAAAAAATAACATCTTAAAAACCAGTTTAGGTCAAAGGAGAAGAATGCCTTAAAAAGTAGAACTGGTTAGATGAAAAAAAAAGATACAAAAGCCCTCTGAAGAAAATAATTCCTTCATATGTAAAATGGAGCTAAGGAAATTTGATCACTTTCTGAGAAATCAAGGAACAATAAAGCAATACTAAAAGAATGAAAAACTAGAAGAAAATGTGGAATATCTCCCCAAAAAACTGACCTGGAAAACAGATGCAGGAGAGATAATTTGAAAATTATTGACCTACCTTAAAGTCATGACCAGGAAAAGAGCCTAGGCTTAATTATTCAAGAAATTCTCCAGGAAAATTGCCCTGATATCCTAGAAGTAGAGGGTAAAATAGAAATTGAGGGAATCCATGGACATTCAATGAAATAGGGCACTTGCAAACTTTACTTTGGAAATGACTAGAGTTGAACAGAAGTTTCATCTTCAAATTTAGGATTCAGTTGAAGCATAGAGAAGATAAATGAGAAGGACAAATTATGAGGGATTTAATGATGTTGAACTACTTGTATTCCTGCATGGGGAGATGATACTGATAATTCATATGAACCTTCTCATTTATTAGATCAATTGGAAGGAGCATATATAGACAAGGCACAGGAACAACCTAAATATGAAAGTATAATACATTATAAGGATGGGGTTAATGGGTGTGAGAGGAAGGTACTAGGAGAAAGAGAAAAGAGAGTTAGAACAGGCTAAGATATTTCATGTGAGATTCAAGAAAAAGCTTTTGCAATGGAATGGAAGCAGGAAAGGTGAGTAGGGATCAGTGAACTTTCTCATCAGAAGTAGCTCAGAGAGGAAATAACATACATACTCAATAGAATATAGAAATCTATCTAACCCTAGGGGAAAAAAGAAATAAAAAGGATGGGAGAATGGGGACAGGGGGAGGGGAAGAGGGTATAGGTGATAGAAGAGAGGAAAGGTCATGGGAGAAAGTAGTCAAATACAACACCCTTGAGAAGGGACAGGGTGAAAGGAGAAAGAGAATAGAATAATGGGGGTGAGGAGGATTAGGATGGAGGGAAATATAGCTAACAAAAGCAACTGTGGGAAAAATATTGAAGCAATTTATCTGACTGGATTTATGATAAAGAATGGGATCCATCTCTTAGACAAAACTTGTAGTATCCAAACACAGACTGAAAACACTCTTTTTTTCCTCTCACTTCATTTTTCTCGAAGTTTCTTGAGATTACATTTACTTTTCTATTTTTTTGCAAGGCAAATGGTGCTAAGTTACTTGCCCAAGGCCACACAGCTAGGTAATTATTAAGTGTCTGAGGTCAGATTTGAACTCAGGTACTCCTGACTCCAAGGCCAGTGCTCTATTCACTGCACCACCTAGCTACCCCGAGATTACATTTACTTTTACAAGACTTTTGAAATAATGTGAAAATAAATAAATTAATTGAGAAAAAAGAAAAACAAACTGAAAGACAGTGAAAGAGAAACAGACAGACAGGCAGGTAGAGAGAGAGAGACAGAGAGACAGCGACAGAGACAGTGACAGATACATTGCCAGAGAAATAGACAGAACTGTAATATATACCTAGAGGATTAAAGTCTCTATCACTACTGCATTATGTTCCAAACTTTTGAACTGAGTTCCAAAGTCCTCCTCTCTCTGTTCTTTTTCTATCCAGATGCTCTATAGAACAGTTTAATGACAAAATTCTGTATCTTTTACATTCCACCTAAACCCAAATAATTTTCATCATAATTTCTCTTATTCCTAGATTTTCCTTACCTTTTTTATTTATGACTTTTTCTTTCAATAAAAAATACCCATTAAGAGTAATATTCTAGTCACCAGAATCATTCAACCAAGTTGGAATATTTGCATTAGAACTTCTCATTCCTCAGTTTTTCCTAAATTAGTCATGTAGAAATACTTGAGACCTTGTGTTTTATTCACTTTTTAAAATTTTGTTTCCTCTAATATAATTGGATGATTCAGCTTTTATTGTTTTTTGTGGCTATTCTCTATAATATTTAACTTGGAGAATATACATAAACAATCTTTTTCCTTGTCAAATTTTTAGTTTTAAAGCCCTTTTTTATAAGATTTTTAAGGCAACTGACAAATATATTCTTGTCCAATTTTATTAAGTATATTTCATCACTGACTTAGACTGGTCACCCATCTTTTGTTAGCCTTTTTACAGAAATCCAAGTCTATATTGATCATATCAAATAGCACTATCTTAATTAAATTGTCATTGTTCTAAATACCTTTTCTTCAAAGGGAAACAATGCAAATCAAACAAACATAGACTTGGTCCTTGACCAACACTTTACCACTACTGGCAATGCATTTTACATTCTTTCTGGAAGAATTACTCCTATTTGAATAATTAATAATGTTTTTGTTGTCATCTGTCTTGCTAAGTTTTGTTAGATTTGATAAAAATTATTTTATAAGACTTCTTTTGCCCAAGAAAAACCATTGTTCTTATTATTTTCAGGTTGAAGAATAACTATTCCTATCCATTTTTTCTTTAATACTTACTGGATAGAAGGTTGCCCTTGTCTTCTCTTTGTCTTTCCCCCGAATTCACTAACTTTTTCTTTACCATCCTTTAGATATGATGCCATTTTGTGAATATATGTACATATCATTACATATACATAATAAAGTATTGATAGTAATTCATTTTCAATGATACATTAAAGTCTAATGAGATTTCTTTTTGTCTGTTTCAATAACTTATATTTTCACAATAATTGCTTATCCCCCTTTTTCTGAATTCCTTTGAAGCATAGATTTTGCTCATCTCTTGTTTTACCTTTGTATAAAGGTTTTTGTTTAAAATTGCTTATTATAAGCAAGATATTATTGTCTTTTACTTTCTAATATATTCTACTACCCTCTTCCATTTTAAAGGTGAATATATTTAATATCACATTCACATTATGTATCTCCCTCCATTCTATCCTCTTATTTGCTCTCTTTGTCCCCTGATCCTTTTTTCCTCACTGAGGACCAATGTGTTCAACAGTTGATGTATATATCCACTCAATTTCTTTATTTCTGTTTTTTTCACTTAATACTTAATCACAAGTTTTTACCTTTACTTTCTTTATATTAACTATTCCCTTTATAATCCAAGTTTGTTTGTCTTGCAAACCTGTCCATGTATCTTGCCATTCTCTTAAATCCCACCTCGCATCTCCCTGTCCCACCTTATTCACTCTTGAATTTAATGTATTCCTACACCAAACTCAATTATTGCATATGTGCATGTGTACATAAAGACATATTCTGTTTAATTTACATGAAGATAGTACAATATCTTTGTAATATCTACATAGATATCTACTATTTAGAGTAGAGAAAATTAGTTTCCCTCTTTTCTTTAATAAAACAGAGAATGGTAAGAGTGGAATTGTCATATTGTCATGCTCATTAAGTATTGTAGAGGAATATATTCAGAAATTAAAATAATATAAAAATATAAGACACCAATAAATTTTCTTTTAAAATATTTGAATGACTGGATATTTCCTGTTGAAACTTATAGTTACTTTTTTCTTTAAGCAGTTTCTTTTGGCCATTTATTTTATACCCAATTCAAGTCCATTCTGGGTTCCTATTTCAATGGGCCAACATTCTATATTCTTGAAGCAGTACTGACAGATGGATGATTTGTTATTGTTTGCCATTGCTCTTCTAGGTTTATAGACAAGAAAGTAGTTGTAAGCAAGGTGCAAAAGGCTGCAGTGATGCACAGATGGCATTAAGTTAAATGAGGAGGTTTATTCTTTTAAAAAAAGTGTCTCCCAAAAAACTATAAAGACAAAGTTCAAGAAGTTGTGGAACTTCTTGTCACTACTATGATAGCCATGGCTGTCATTTTGGGTGCAATTCCATCTTGTTGATGGCATTATCCTTGAGTTGTAAATAATTACTACTGTAGTGCCATTTGGAATTTTGTGATCAACCTTTTCCTGAATATTGAATACTATGAAATTCAAGTGGTAAGTAGCTATGGTACATTTCATAATAATGTACTCAAACATTTCAAAAACCAATCACTGCTTGACATTGTGGAAAGGATTTTATACTGTAAACTCCAGTGCAATGTAAAAAACATTACTATGGTCCAAAAATGATTCTCTTTTGTAGATAATATGTGGTACAAATTGAGTTGATAAGAAAATATAAAACTCAATTTGTTTTAGAAGTTTAGGCATAATAAATTGTACCAACCTTATCTTGGATTTGACAAATAACACTATCAGCAATAGATTATGTAAAAAAGTGACAGTAAAATAGAATATATAAAAAGTGACAGTAAAATTTTGTTTCATATTTTCCCCTATTTTCAACATTTCTGGTAGTTTTTTAAATGTTATAAATAAAAATCACAGAATGATAGTTTAAAGAGATTTTGAATCTTGTCTATACCAACACATATTAGAATCATAAACTTTTTTAAGAAACTCTATTAATCCCATAATTAAGATATCACCAAAATATGGTACCACACATGTACTCCTAGAAATCATGAAGCATTTGAAAATCCCATGGACAACTGTTCTTTTCCAAATTGAAGGAAATTAAGTCAGATTTCTGGTCAATGAGTGACAATTTGTTACACATTTACAATAGCATCATTAACAACTAATCCTTGATAAATTTATATCAGGTAAAGGTTTGTTTTTAAAAAAGATTTTATTTTTTATTTATACATTACTAAAGTATTCTTGTTTAAGATAAACATAATACCCCTTCTCCCACAAAAATATGAAACTTCATGAGAAATAAAGTAAAAGAAAGGAAAAAAATGTGTTTCAGTCTGTGTTCTGATACCATCAGCTCTGACACATTCTTTATCATAAATCCATCATAGTAGTTACTTCCATATTTTTCCACAGTTGCTATTGCTGATTTTAATTCCCTTCATCCATTCCTCCCCACTACCATCTATTATATTTTCTCTCTCCTTTCACTCTGTCCTTCTTCAAAAATGTGCTGTGGGGCAACTGAGTGGCACAGCAGACAGAGCACCGGCCCTGGGTCAAAGAGGCCCCAAGCCCACATGACACCTCAGAGACCCAGCAACCACCCAGCCCCATGGTCCAAGACAGGCCACCCAATCCCACCACCTTGAAAAAAAGTAAAAATAGAAAATGTGTTATATCTGACTATCCTCTCCTATGATCTACCCTCTCCACTATTACCCACATCCCCTCCTTCCCCCATCTACCTTCTCTCCTTTATTTCTAGATGTCTATACCCTTTGCTGTTTCCTCCCTGAGCCATTTCTGATGAGAATGAAGTTTCCCTCATTCCCCCTCAGCTTCTCCCCCCTTCATACCACTGCAAAAGCTACATGAAATGAAATATTTTTATATGAAATATCTTAGTCTATCCTACCCCTCTTTTCTCTTACCCCCAGTACATCTCCTTTCACCCACTGCTTGCATTTTTACAATATATTATAGCTTCAAATTCAGCTTTCATCTGTGCCTCATCTATAAAGTCTCCTTCTACCTGCTTTTTTAAATGAGAAGGTTCATATGAGTATTATCAGTATCATCTTTCCATACAGGAATACACACAGTTCATCATCATTTAAGTCCCTCATAATTTCCCCTTTTCATCCACCTTCTCTATGCTTCACCTAAGTCCTGTACTTGAAGGTCAAACTTTCTATTCAGCTCTGGTAATTTCAACAGGAACATTTGAAATTCCCCTGTTTCATTGAAAGTCCATCTTTTCCCCTGGAAGAGGATCTTCAATTTTGCTGGGTAGTTGTTTCTTGATTGCATTCTAAGCTCTTCTGGAATATTATATTCCAAGCCCTACAAGCCATATTAATGTAGTTGCTGCTAATCCTGTGTGATCCTGATATTTGAATTGTGTCCTTCTGGCTGCTTGTAATATTTTTTCTTTGACTTGGGAGTTCTGGAACTTAACTATAATATTCCTGGAGGGGGGGGGGGTTGGATCTCTTTCCAGAGGAGATCAGTGGATTCGCTCAATTTCTATTTTATCCTCTGCTTCTAGGATATCAGGGCAATTTTCCTGTAGGAATTCTTTAAAAACGAGGTCAAGGCTCTTTTCCTGATCATGACTTTTAGCTATCCCAATAATTTTTACATTATCTTTCCTGAATCTTTTCCAGATAAGTTGTTTTTTCGACGTTTTACATTTTCTTCTAATTTTTCATTCATTTGGTGTTGAACTATTGTGTCTTGATTTCTCACAAATTCATCAACTTCCTTTAGCTACATTCTACATCTGAAAGATTTATTTTCCTCAGAGAGCTTTCTTTATCTCCTTTTCCATCTGGAAATTCTGCTTTTTAAAGCATTCTTCTCCTCAATAACTTTTTGAACTGTTTTATCCATTTGACCTAAGCTGGTTTTTAACATGTTATTTTCAGGGCAGCTATGTGGCAAAATGGAGAGAGCATTGGCCCTGGAATCAGGAGTACCTGAGTTCAAATCCAGACTTAGACACTTAATAATTACTCAGCTGTGTAGCCTTGGGCAAGCCACTTAACCCCATTGCTTTGCAAAAAAAAGAAATGTTTTCGTCAACATTTTTTTGGATCTACTTGACTAAACTGCTGACTTCATTTTCTTGTTTTCCCTGCATCTCTCTCATTTATTTTCCCAATTTTTCTTCTATTTCCCTTACTTGATTTTCAGAATATTTTTTTTTTGAGATCTGTCATTGCTTGAGTCCATCTTCTATATTTCTTGGAGTCTTTACATATAGAAGCTTCTCATCTTCAGATTGAGTATTTTGGTCCTCCATGGGACTGAAGTAATTGTCTATGGACAGGTTCCTTTTTTCTGTTTACTCATTTTTCCAGCTTGTGCTTGGTTTTAGGGTTCCTGAACTTTTGACTATTATTGGAACACCCCACACACAAGGATCTCAATGTGTGAGGCTCTGAATTCTGGTCTGTGAAAGAACACAAACTCACCGCTCTGCCATGGAGCTGTGCAGGAGGGGTGGTCCCTGTTCTATGGAGGGCCCAGACTGAAACCAGGGTCTGAATGTGGTCAGAGCCCCAGGGACAGAGGACAGAACTCAGCAGTCTCCCTCCATTCCCTTACCTTCAGTGGGCTGAGCACTCAGGATGCAGCTGCTTGAAAGATCCTGCTGGGTTACTTCATGGGACTGATTCTGTTTCCTAGATCTGGGCTGCTGCAGCCACACTGAGTGCTGCAACTGTGCTGTGGGCCTGGGCTTTGTGCTTGCTCTGGCAGAGGTCTCCCTGCTAATCTTCCAAGTTGTGCTTGGTGCACCCTGGGGTACAGGTCAGGAAACTGCTTCTGCTGCTGGGAGCCACCATTCCCAGACACCCTGGGGCTGTCCCTGGGAGGCTGAAGTTCCTTCCCTCTGGCACAGCCACCCCTCCAACCCCATGGAACAGAGATTTCCACTATTTTCCAGGTTACCTTGGGCTGCAGAATTGCCTCACTGGATCTTTCTGTGGGCTCTTTATCTCTCAAAAATTTAGGTTAAAGTCATAATTTTAAGATTTTTTGAAATATTTTGGAGAGAGCACCTAAGAGAGGTTCTTTTCCTGCAGTCATCTTGGCTCTGCCCTCAGGTAAAGGGTTTTTAAAACATTATATTGAGCAATAATAACAAATATACTTGGAAAGAATGTTGCTTAAATATCTTTCTCACAGTGCATGCATAGAATCTATAAAGTTTTAATTCCTCATTAATTGTTACAGCCCACTGTGTTTGTATGGAACTAATTAATACTTTGCTTGATTAGTTTATAGGAAAGGAGGAAGAAAACATACATTTCTCAAGCTGTTAATACATGCCAAACTCAATGCTAAACACTGAAGATAAACTAAATATAATATATATTTAGAATATATATAATAAATGTAATATATAATATATATAATAAATATAAACTAAAAGAAAATATGTCTTGCTCTCAAAGAGTATTTATTCCAATTTTAGGAGATAGCACAAAAGGGAGAAGAAAAGCAGATAAAATTAGGGATGAAATTACTGGGCACTGGGAGATGATTTTGTACCTGGGGAAACTAAGTCCCAGAGAAGTTGTGATATGTTCAAGGTTATACAAATGGCAAAATAAGAAGGTAAGAATTTGAACCAAATACAGCACTATATTCACTGCAAAATGCTTCCTCACGATTCATATATTTATTCCCTTTCAAACAGAAAGTGTATTTATATCCTTCAAATGAAATGATACAAAGACTAGATCTAGATATTAAAAATAACCCTGACTTTTCTTTGTAAGCTGAAATTTTTGGACTAATTGACTAGAATATTTGTTCACAATTTCTTTTAGTTGAGCTGTTTTAAAATAGTATGAATATTTTGAAAATCAATACCACATGGTGCTTTTCTCTTACCCCTTTCTTGAGATGAATGACTATGTCTCCAAGAAGGGCCTATACTGAATATTTAAGACTCAACCCTAGCTATATCAAAAACTGATGTTTTTAATATTACAATATTCAGTAGATCTTATGGCAAAGACAGTGGGTCCTGAGCAGCATTATTTGGAAGGGGGGGGATTTGAAGACAGAGGAGTTAAATGACTTGCCCAAGGTAATTATTAAGTGTCTGAGGTCAAATTTGAATTCAGGTCTTTCTGACTCCAGGGGCCTGTGTTCTATCCACTGCAGTGCCTAGCTGCCCCCCCCCCCCAAGCAACATTGCTAATGAGTTAAGAATTATTATTAATAATGAGTCCTTACCCAGATGGTCAAAGTACCAGATTTCTGTGAGTGATCCAGTGCATCATTTAGAAAAGGAGAAGTTGAGTTCAAAGAAGATGAGATGAGAAAAAAGATCTAAAGTTTTGAATGGATAAGAAGAGTTTGTGGAACTAACGATATGGCAAAAACCAGATCCCCTAATATCTCCCTTGATTCTCAGTCTCTACAGTTCCAGAGATTATGTATAGATTTCTCCAGTGAGAACTTTATTTCATTGGTTGAGGTGAGATTTTTAATCTTATTCTCATGTTGAAGAACTCATTTACTCTCACATATCCTATCTATTCCAATCTAATAATAAAACTTCTCCAGTTTCTAATTCAATACTGCAAAGTAACCATGATCATATTTGGTGAAAAAGAATTCAGTAGTAGGGAACTTATTTGAATAAGAATAATCTGACTGTTACCATCCCAGTCTGGAGTAAAATTACATCCCAAACATAGAAACCATGTAAAGTGACTTGTATCCTGAACCTCCAATTTATCATCTACATAGATTTCAAACATCTGATTGCTATAGATGGAAATCATTCCAAGACCAGAATATCCTATTGGAATAAGAAAGTGGAGGAGACATTTCCCCAGTCATGGATATCATCCTTTTCTTCACAAAGGCAAAACTTATAATAGTCCTTAGGAATGTGAAATGTGACTTTTCAAATCCCAGATTTTATTTATACATCCCTTTAAAGATGATTGTTTGAGTCAGTCCCTAAGTTTAAATCTTGTATCATGAATAGTTCTATATTGCGTATAAAAACAAAACTTTACCCAAGACTGAAGAGAACCCAAATTAAAATAATGAAGGAAGGCTGAACCTAGAGATATCCTTTCCCAGGGAAAAGAAAATGGTCATATTTTCAAATATTCATAATCAACCTATAGCATCATTGAGTTCAGTTCAGATTATGAAGTACAGATTTAGAAAGAGAAGTAGTTGACTAAATAACAAAAAAAACATTCAGCCCTTGAGTAGGCTAAATTTTGATCTTAGGAAAGCAATTAGTCATACAACCACATATTTGTTAAATTATTTGCAAAGTTACATTGTTCATATTATGTTAATAGCATGTTTTACCATACAGTAGATTATCATTCATGGTCTACTATTTTTTTTTTTAGTTTTTGCAAGGCAATGGAGTTAAGTGGCTTGCCCAAGGTCACACAGCTAGTTAATTATTAAGTGTCTGAGGCCAGATTTGAACTCAGGGACATCTGACTCCAGGGCAGGTGCACTATCCACTGCGCCACCTAGCTGCCCCTCATGGGGTATTCTTAATGAATGCCTTTTCAATGTTTATGAAGTATTATGTATGTATTACTCATATTTATACCTATTATTGTTATTGTTAGTGTTTTGTTTTTTCTCCTTAAAATAAATAGCCTGTCAAGTGATATTGTGCTAAATAGTCTGCTTATTAAGATGAATCTAATGTGCGAGATTTAATAGATAGATTTCTGACCTTAGAGTCATAAAGATTTGGGTTTAAGTTCTGCTTCTTATACTTATTGATGGAGAGATACTCAAGTCACTTAAACTCTCAGTGTTTTAGGTTACCCTCTAAGATAAGAAGTTGAAAAGAAATTGCTAACATTCCTCACTATAGGGAGTTTTCCTCAGAAATTCTAGGTCCAGGTTCTATCATTATCCAATGATGGACCCTGTGGTGGAAAAAAAAGGTATCATTAACTTCAGTAGTCCCTTTCCCGGAGAGTATAGATACAATCACTGGACTTTTTTTAATTAAATACTTTATTTGAGTTTGACAATTTTTCCCCCAATCTTACTTCCCTCCCCCCCACCCCACCCCCACAGAAAGCAATCTGTCAGTCTTTAATTTGTTTCCATATTGTACATTGATCCAAATTAAGTGAATCACTGGACCTTTAAGAAGGAAGATAATATTGGGGGTGGGGTTTGGGGGTCTGATAGTTAAATATGATTTCAGGAGATTTGTGAAATGTTTTGAGAGCACTAATTTTAAATTACTATTTCCTTTGGAACACTTTATTTTTGAAACGTCAGAGAGAGAACTAAGACATTCTTTTTTATACATAATTATTTTATCTGTTTTCCAATTATATCCAATAATAGTTTCTACCAATCATTTTTTTGCAAGGTTTTGAATTTTACAATTTTTTTCCCTCTCTCCCTTCCCTCCCCCTTCCCCCCAAACAGAAAGCAATCTGATAGTCTTTACATTTGTATGATATGCAAATATCAAAATTGAACGTATTTGAGAGAAAAAAACATGCCCCTAAGGAATAAAGAAAATATTAGAGATAGTAAAATTATGTAATACTTAAGATGATTTTTTTAAAAACTGAAGATAATCTTTGATCTTCATTAGGTCCACAGTTCCTTCTCTGGATACAGTTGGCATTCTCCATCATGGATGCCCTAAAATTGTCCGTGATATTGGATGATGGAGTGAGCAAGTCCATCATGATTGATCATCACCCCATGTTGTTGTTAAGGTATATATAATGTTTTTCTGATTCTGATAGAACAATAGTGTTCCATCACATACATATACCACTATTTGTTCAGCCATTCCCCAACTGATGGACAGCCCTTCAATTTCCAATTCTTTGCCTCCACAAACAGAGCTGCTATGAACATTTTTGTACATGGGTTTTTTTTTTATCCTTTTTCATGATATCTTCAGAGTATAGTTCCAGTAGTATTGCTGGATCAAAGGGTGTGCACCATTTTATTGCTCTTTGGGCATAATACCAAATAGCTCTCCAGAAAGGTTGGATCAGTTCACAGTTCCATCAATAATGCATTAGTATTCCAGATTTCCCACATCCCCTCCAATATTGATCATTATCCTTTCTAGTCATATTGGACAATCTGAAAGGTGTGAGGTGGTACCTCAGTGATACTCTAATTTTCATTTCTCTAATCAGTAATGATTTAGAGCAATTTTTCATAGATAGCTTTGATTTCCTATCTGAAAATTGCCTTTACATATCCTTAGACCATTTGACAATTGAGAAACAACTTGATTTTTTTATAAATTTCTCTCTATATATTTTGGAAATGAGTCCTTTGTCAGAAATACTAGTTGTAAAAATTGTTTCCCAATTTACTACATTTCTTTTGATCTTGTTACAGTGGTTTTGTTTGTCAAAAAATTTTAATTTAATGCAATCAAAATTACCAGTTTGTTTTTTTATAATGTTCTCTATC